>NW_026996534.1:0-2012 GCF_035044405.1 Drosophila montana
ACTACATCCACCAAATGCTCATTAGCGCCCCACAAAGCTCTTAAGGTAGGCTAAGTGTATTTAAGCGATTTAATTCCTACGAATTTCTTTTTTTATATAAGCTTCTTTCCAACATACCATTTTTTTTCCAGCGTGGTAACACATATATATATACGTGCGCGAACGTGTGGGGCGCCAATCGCTCAATTTAATGTTTATAATATTTGTTCTCCCACGTTGTTCCCAACGGCGGTCAACATTAGCTTTCGGTGACGGCCTTTCTTTGTGTTGTTCAGCTATAAATGAAATTAAATTAAATTTTAAAAAATCATATCAATTGTCAATAATTATAAGATGATGCAAATAATTATACGCGCTTGTTGAAGTTGAAAGGAAGTGTCCACTTGCATGAAACCATAAATAGAAGTTTGGAGATATCCTGTGAAGATAAATGAAATAGGAGATATTGATTGTTAATAACTATATGAAATGCAGCCAATTAGACGCACATACTGAAGGTAAACGATGTCCGGCTAAATATCCATTGATGGGGAGAGGGGGCATGACAGCCGACACAGGCTGATGAAGGACATCTAGTGGCCACAATGAGGGAGACGAGATCAGGTGATCGGAACCGGGACCCGATCAGGAGAAGTAAAGTCGATTAATAGTGTTTTTTTGTTAATTTATATTGAGCGTCTCACCTTTTTTGTTTACATTCCGGCTGTTTGGTGTTATCGATTATGTGGTTAATTTTGAATAGTGTGTGTGTAGGTCTGTTTTGCTACAGACGTTGTAGCTCTGCTGATATCGATTGTGATTGTGCGGACTGCGGGTTTGGGATGGGACTGTACCCAAAGCCAGCCGGCGCGGCCCACAGAGAAACAAGCAGTTCCGTAACAATATAGCGGCCAAATTTGAAGAAGCACCCGGTTTCTTTGAAGTCGGAAAATAAATAAAAATATCAATGCAGGTACAAAGAAAAGGGAAATGCTTTAGGATCCACACCGCTGATGTCTTATTTGGCCCGAGTGTGTGGCCCATAATCGCGCAGCGTGTAGGGGAATGCGAGAATCACGACGGAGGCAGATATTATCAGAATATCGCATGAGCACGAGAAGTTTTTCTTGTCGCGGTTGATGGCGGTAAGTTACGTTCGCATGTTGGCGAAACGTTCGCGACCGTCCATCGTAGCCTGGTGGTACCCACCATGACAAAATAAGCTGTGATAAAATGTGATATTAAGGTAGTTCTTGTTAGAGTTTGTTTATTGTTTACTATTTATTTTGTCTCAGTCTGTGTTTACGTTTGGTGAGTGCTGGCCGTAGTAATATGAGCTTTGGAGACAGGTGACCCAGGACGATACAGATTTGATCCTGCGCCGCACCTGTGACACAGTATGCCCCAAGCGTGCCCAGAAGTGTGACAGAAGCCAAAACGACTCCAAGATAGTATATAAAAAAATTATTTTTATGAGTTATTTTGTGGTCGATTTTTATTTATTTATTATTCAATATTAGTAAGATTTGTTAGTGGGCGTTTATTTATTTATTTATTTAATAGGAGTTATTTGTAAAGTTTTTTTTGTATTCAAGACGAGAGTGCAGTTGTCGTAAGAGATAAGTATGGCTGAGGAACAGGTGTCGGACTGGGCTTCTGACGCTGACGGACCGTCGGCACTGAAGCCGCCGAGTCCGGCAGGAGGTCTGCTGCGAGTGACAATGCATTTCCGCGGATTTCATGAGCGACAGATTCAGGCGGTGGGTCATCTGGTAGACGTAGAGAAGGAATTGGCGCAGAAAGATAGACCTCCACGGAACCTAGAGTTCCCAAAAACGACTTAGGATTCAGTGCTCACATCGGCAGCAAACGCGGCAATTGCTCAAGCCCACCAGACATATCTGCATGCTCTGCCATCCGGCATCAGCGAGTCCATCCGCGAGGAGATGCGAACAGGCTTCATGGAGATGATGAAGGGCATCAGGGAGCCACGCCACGGGGCCACGCCGGAGAGCCTAACACTGCGCCGATGC
>NW_026996535.1:0-2814 GCF_035044405.1 Drosophila montana
TTAATCTATTAATCTATTAATCTATTAATCTATTAATCTATTAATCTATTAATCTATTAATCTATTAATCTATTAATCTATTAATCTATTAATCTATTAATCTATTAATCTATTAATCTATTAATCTATTAATCTATTAATCTATTAATCTATTAATCTATTAATCTATTAATCTATTAATCTATTAATCTATTAATCTATTAATCTATTAATCTATTAATCTATTAATCTATTAATCTATTAATCTATTAATCTATTAATCTATTAATCTATTAATCTATTAATCTATTAATCTATTAATCTATTAATCTATTAATCTATTAATCTATTAATCTATTAATCTATTAATCTATTAATCTATTAATCTATTAATCTATTAATCTATTAATCTATTAATCTATTAATCTATTAATCTATTAATCTATTAATCTATTAATCTATTAATCTATTAATCTATTAATCTATTAATCTATTAATCTATTAATCTATTTATATATTTATATATTAATCTATTAATCTATTAATCTATTAATCTATTAATCTAAAAATCTGTTAATCTATTAATCTATTAATCTATTAATCTAATAATCTATTAATCTATTAATCTATTTTTATGTTAATCTATTAATCTATTAATCTATTAATTTATAAATCTATTAATCTATTAATCTATTATTCTATTAATCATTATTTAATCTATTAATCTATTATTCTATTAATCTATTAATCTATGAATCTATTAATCTATTAATCTATTAATCTATTAATCTATTAATCTATTAATCTATTACTCTATTAATCTATTAATCTATTAATCTATTAATCTATTAATCTATTAATCTATTAATCTATTAATCTATTAATCTATTAATCTATTAATCTATTAATCTATTAATCTATTAATCTATTTATATATTAATCTATTAATCTATTAATCTATTAATCTATTAATCTATTAATCTATTAATCTATTAATCTAAAAATCTGTTAATCTATTAATCTATTAATCTATTAATCTATTAATCTATTAATCTATTAATCTATTAATCTTTTAATCTATTTATATGTTAATCTATTAATCTATTAATCTATTAATCTATTAATCTATTAATCTATTAATCTATTAATCTATTAATCTATTATTCTATTAATCTATTAATCTATTAATCTATTAATCTTTTAATCTATTAATCTATTAATCTATTAATCTATTAATCTTTTTATCTTTTAACCCATTAATCTATTAATCTATTAATCTATTAATCTATTAATCTATTAATCTATTTATCTATTAATCTATTAATCTATTAATCTATTAATCTATTAATGTTTTAATCTATTAATCTATTAGTCTATTAATCTATTAATCTATTAATCTATTAATCTATTAATCTATTAATCTATTAATCTATTAATCTATTAATCTATTAATCTATTAATCTATTAATCTATTAATCTATTAATCTATTAATCTAATTATCTATTAATCTATTAATCTATTGTAGTGTGTATATGCCCTTACAGAACACCCTGTACTTAAATATAAAGTATGCAGCACTTTGTTGCATACAATAACAATAAAAAAGTAAACAAGCCCAGAGCCACTTTATGTATTGGCTCTGTCTCATATTACGCAGCGCGGTTCACTAGCCTCACTAGATGACCGTTTATGCTTACGCTGCATATCCCACGCTCTGTCCTAGCGCATTTTGTGAGCAATATATATGCTCACTAATACAGGCATATGCGAGCTACTCACTCTCCCTCTCTTTGTAGCTGTTAACCAATAACAGCATAAGTATATATGTATATCCATAGGCTAAGCTCACATTTTATAAAGCCGAATAAATTCATTAGGCACATACCCACAAAACTGCACAGACGTGCTGATTGTTTCAATCAAATATATTTATGTGGAATACCTAACACCATTTCTACATGGCGACCGTGTCATGTTCACGAATACCTGCCTGGAGGCAGTGGACGGACTGGACAGCAAAAAAAAGAGTGAGCCACTGGAGGAGGACGTCAACAAACTGACTGCGAGGCTATCAACAACATCTGACGTCGTAACCGGAACATCGAGCGTCCAAGTTTCCTGAGTGAGTAAAGTGTGAGTGTTATGGAGTGAGTGTTATATAAATAAAATTAAAAAAAAAAGAATAGCGCACCTAAGGTGGTTGCTATATACCAAAACGCCAACACACGCATGGTCGACAGCTCAGAAATTACAAACTGAGCTCGACTTCCTGCAAAATATAATTAAACAGAAAAAGCCTAACACCGCTTCTCACTCAGCGAATATAAAAGTTATTATAAATCAAACAAAAACTAATAATGATACACCCATTGCCGCAGTCAGCCTCCCAAAAGTGAAGAAAATATGTCCACAAGATTGCGAAGGCCCGCTGAATAGCCCCTTCTGCAACTACACGTGCAAACACTGCACATCAAGCAAAACCAACAAGTGAATACCTGTGCGAAGACCAGCACCGGTACCGCCAGCCGAGGGAGCATCAGCGTGCCATATCCGGCGACGCCCAGCTGATGCGGCGGACTAGCAAAAGGAGGACATATATACCTCGTCTACAGACAGAAGACACCAGATGCAGCTATATACTTTTAATATATTAATATAATAATAAAAATTTTTTGTAAAAATTAAGCGGAAACACAACCGCTCGATTAGCAGCATAGCCCGTAAAGCTATGCGACACGCTAGGTAGGATTTTGTCATATCAAAAATTTAAAAGAAAAATCCATTATCATTTAAAATTTACTTAAACAAAACAAAATTTAACTTTAAAGAAAAAA
>NW_026996536.1:0-1844 GCF_035044405.1 Drosophila montana
AAAAACAAAAAGAAACAATTAAGATACGTTTTAAGCAGAAAACAAACAATAAAAAAAACACGACTTGTAAACAAGAAAAGCATCAAATTTTATTAATTATATGTAATAAAAACTCAAAATGAACGATACAAACAAAAAGTTGTCTTGTAAAAGTAAACGAAAACAAATTTAACAATACACATTCGTAATTTTTAAGATAATTTCTTTTTTAATTTTATGTATGATCCTATATTATATATGAATATTTATATTAAAAGATAAAAGCTTAACAAAAAAAAAATGGTCTTCTGCCAAGATTAAAAACCGAAAAAATATTTAATTGTACATAAGTACAAGAACATAACTAAACTTTGAAAATATACAAAAATTTTAATTTGAAAAGAGGAATTTTATAAGTAACTTGCGGGTATAACCCGGCCTTGCCCGTGGCACGTATGTTATAAAATCAAAAAAGCTTTGAAAATGATTTTGAAACTGATCGGACGGGAATCAAACAACTTTTATGCAAATCGGAAAACTCTTAAAATTCACCAAAAAATATTAAAAATGCAGTTTTCACCGAAGGAGTTTAGATTTTGCGAGAAATGTGAAACACGTCTCCAATGATTTTTCTTATAGATCTTTGGAAATAAAATTGAACACAGAACGTCATCCACCAAATCTTCGACCCTCATTTGCACCAAGGAGGGATGGATTTTTCAAAAAGTGTGAAACACCCCTCCAATGAATTTGAACATAGATCTTTGAAAATGAGTTTGGGGCCGATCGGATGGTAAACAAAAAACTTTCATACAACCGTTTTCCGCCAATATACCACTGTTGCGGGTGGAATTTTCCAAATCGTCGAAATACGTATTCATTAAGTTCTTATTGAGAGCTTTGAAAATAAGTTTAAAGCAAATCGGACACAACTTAAAAGTTCGCACAAAAAATCTTTAAATCGCATTCCCCACGAAGAAGTTTGAATTCTGCGAAAAGTGTGAAACACGTCTCAAATGATTTTTCTAATAGATCTCTGGAAATGAATTTGAGTGCGAAACGTCACCCACCAAATCTTTGACCTCCATTTCCACCAAGGAGGAACGGATTTTCCGAAAAGTGCAAAGCACCCCTTAAATGAATTTGAACAAAGATCTTTGAAAATAAGTTTGGGGCCGATCGGATGGTAAACAAAAAAGTTACATACAAACGTTTTTCGCGATTTCTCCACACTTGCGAGTGGAATTTCCCGAAACCCCGTCATAACGTGCACCTACATCACATAAGGTAACTACAGTGAAAATTTCAGCTTCCTAGCTCTTACGGTTTGGGCTGTGCGTTGATCACCAATCAGTCAGTCAGTCAGTCAGTCAGTCAGGGCAAACAGTTTTATATATAGAGATAATTCGTTCAGTTACAATACAAAGATATAAGACATTTTGACTAAAATGGGCTCGAACGAGTGCAAGGTTGAAAAATCAGCCGCAAATGTCATTAATAATGTAAAAGTAATCGATCGTAGAGAAAACTTGGAAGACATTGCAATTCTATTGCTAATCATAGACGTTGTATCTGTCATTTCTTTAGGACTCAAAATTTATGCGATGCATAACAAAAAAATCAAAAAACGTTACTTGAGCAGGGCAAACGATTTAGAAAAAATCTAAAATTCAGAAATTTCTTTAACAATGAGAGATATAGAAGCCATTATTAGGCTCACATATAGAAATGAGCCACTAAACGTACGGCGATTACACAGCGAATTCATTACAGTATATGAATTTGAACAAGAATATATAGAAACTTACGGCATTAACACAAGTCCGTTAAGACATTGCCAGAAGATAGAAAAGGGACTAAGAAAC
>NW_026996537.1:0-1526 GCF_035044405.1 Drosophila montana
TATAGTTGCCCGATCTAAATAGAATTTTGCATATATATGGGGAGCTTAGTAAAACTAATAAATACCGAGTTTGGTCAAGATATCTTGAAAAACATAAAAATTTTCCATACAAAAACTTAATTTTCGACTGATCGTTCCTATGGCAGCTATATGATATAGTTGTCCGATCTTAATAGGATTTTGCATATATATGGGGAGCGTAGTAAAACTAATAAATACCAAGTTTAGTCAAGATAACTTTATAAACAAAAATGTTTTTCATACAAGAACATACTTTTCGACCGAACGTTCCTATGGCAGCTATATGATATAGTGGTCCGATCCAGCTGGTTTTGACATATGAACTGCGTGCAACAGGAAGAGGGAATTCTGCAAAGTTTCATAAAGATAGCTTTAAAACTGAGAGACTAGTTCGCATAGAAACAGACAGACGGACAGACGGACATGGCCATATCAACTCGGCTGTTGATACTGATCAAGAATATATACTTAATGGGGTCGGAGATGTCTCCTTCTATGCCTTACACATTTCACGACAAAATTATAATACCCTCTGCAAGGGTATAATGAGACTATCTACTAGCTAAATAGTTTAGAATAGAAGACTATACGAGAAAGGGAAGACTCCGAACAGAATACTCTGTAATGCTTGTTATAGTCATCACAGAGAACCCTGAACGGTTCATGCAAGGCATAATTAGTTGAGCAAAATTGAATCGAAAAGGGTGTAAAAGTACGTGTTAGTCTAGTAAGGATAGAACAATTTAATTGGCTAGTCAACACAGAAGAGTCAACTTCACCAGTAATTAATTTATGGATAAATATTACATTCACCATGATTCTACGATTAGTAAAGGAAGGAAGGTTAATCATCAGAAGTCAGCTGGAGTATGACGGTAACCGCACACGAGGATCATCAATATGAAAGACGAAAAAGAATAAAAGGGGCTTTTCTCTGCATATATTTTGATTAAAATGAAAAAAGATAAAATTATATTGATATATGTTAAAAAAAGAAGGAAGCTAATTATTTTATAATAAAAGAGAAGGATTAAAATTCAATTATATCTTAAAAACTAGTTTTAATTTGGTACGAAAATGTCTTTTTTATAAAGGGGAAAAAAGAAAAAGAATAAAATAAAAAGGAAAAAATTAAATTGATATATATTAGGAGAAAAAAGAAGCTTATTATATGAAAAAAATAGGATGAAAACTCAATTATCTCTAAAAAACTAGTCATAATTTTGCGAGAAAAAACTATATATATTTTGATTAAAAAGAATAAAGGAAATAAGAAATTAAAATAATATATACTAAAAGAAAAAGAAGCAAATTATTGTAAGTAAAAAGAGAAGGATTAAAATTCAATTATCCTAAAAACAAGTATTAATGTGGTAAGAAAATTTTCTTGTTCAATTTTCAGGCATATTTGTATCAATACAAACGGCGAAAATGAAAAAAAAGGCTTTTCACTATATATATTTTGATTAAAACGAAAAAAGAAAAAATTAAATTAATATATACTA
>NW_026996538.1:0-2609 GCF_035044405.1 Drosophila montana
AAATGTTATATTTGATTCTGCAATTCAGACTGACTTACATTTATTCTTCAATCTTATGCTTAGCTAACGTTTACAATATGTTTTGGAATCGTTTCTCAACATGAGTCCGAGAAAGGGCTGATTTAAGTGTTTTCAATTGCTAGCGAAGAGAAGTGTCGCATCCACATCCTCTTAAGCTGCTTCGTTTAGAATTTGATACAATGTACTTAAAAACTGTGACAATGTACTGATGCCCTCTTGAGTGGGCAGCGAGAGGTCAGGGGATCGCTTTGTGTGATCGATAATATCGATAATACCCTAGATTTATATCTTGCCTATATGATGTATAATTTTTTTTTTTCTTATCCTCTGCTAGGGTACATTAACTCTAGGGTATGCCCGACTAAAAATAACCTGTAAACACCTCATCACCTTATATTCACAGTTTTTTTTTTAAAACACTTATTTGGGCTTACTTGCGGGGCTTTAATCCGCAAACATGCCACGTCCCTAAACGCCTCCTAGGTTCCTGCACGGGCGCCAGCAAGTTACAAGACATTTGTTAATATGCTAAACCCTCCATTTTAGAGGGAGGAGGAAGTGTTTCGATCTAATCATACCTCATACTACCTTTACAGGGTAGGAAGGAAGTACATACACACTGCCCGCATTACTCACGCGGACGGCGGGCTAGGCCTCGAATCACATACACACTGCCGGGGTTATGTCAAACCTAGGTTAGTCACGGTACTCACGATTGATATTCAAGGTTATGTCCCCTGCTTCGCCTTCTTTCATACGCATCTACTCACATTGATACATTGCTTTCGCAATTTCACTTCTGAGCTTTCGCTCTTCGCCGTTTTCGCTCGCGTTTGCGCTCTTGAAGACGGTGTTGAGCAACCGTGTCCAGCAGACTGCGAGGGACCTTTACATTCAACATATTGTAAATACACGTGGCAGTACCGGCCCCGCTAGCTCGTTAAGCTAGCCAAAACGAAATCTGTGTGAAGACCAGCACCGGAACCGCCAGCACGACAAGCTGTGCCAGCGAGACGAGTTAACCAATGGAGCCGATAGCACTATAAAGAATTTAACATTTAATAATATTTATGTTTAAAATTATAATAAGAATTGTAAAATTGAGCGGAAAATTGATTAACACATTCAACATACAAAAAAAATTGTTTCCTAGAAATTCAATCTAAAACAAAAACAATTAAAAAGAATATATATTTGTAATTAATCTGAAGAACATAACATAAATTTCAAAATGGGTTGGTAAAAATAGTTGATCACACAGAAGACATTCAAGCTCTGCGAATTTCACTTGTAATCTTAACAATCACAGTTTCTCCTTACGAGCTTTGTAAAACACAATAAAATAATAAAGAAAAGAAGAATAAAATAATTAAGCAGAACAAACAATCTTGACAAAATTTAAAAACAAAGTCCCAATAAAAATTTAAGATACAATAAATATAGATACATTACAAGCTATCCGCACTGTATATAAGTTCATTATATACAGTTCATTATTTTAAATCCTATAGATATCAACCATTTAGAATACAGATATATGAATAGGTATAATCTGGAATTCTCACCATTAATTCATTGCTCTTATAAACAAAAAGCAATTGTATTGATGACAATCAAAGATATTAAAGTAAGAACTTAAGTAAAGAACCAGACCTTCATTGGAACCACGAATGAAATGATATTGTCCCCCATATTACTGAAATCAGATCAAAGCTTGACAAATCATATAAATGTTTAACGCAAAATTGAGAAATACATCAATAAGACCACCCGATTTTAGGCCCAACCAACATTATTATTGAGCGTTTGTACAGATAATTAAAAAATGTCAATAAATGGAATGGATACAAATCGTTACCATTCTTAGAGAACAACGTGCCGAGTTTGATAAAACTTTCAAGTGCCTTAACAAAATTGCACCGATTTCAAACGACACAAAGTTAAAACACGTTTAAATTCTTATACATTCCTACAATACCAGCCGTCAACTTATATGTGACAAAGTAACAAAATTGAAAGATTCGTATTTAACACAGACAGTTGCAGCACGTTATTATTATTATTATTATTAAGCACGTTAAGAGTAAACATTAATCAAATTTGGGATAGGCATAAAATAACAGTATTCCTTTCAAATTCACTTAACACTTCAGCGTCATTTGACGAGATATTTTCAATTATTTTCAATGCAAGCTGATACTAAGCCATCAGAAACTGAAGTAAATACCCCAGCAACTGACAACACAATGTAATTTTTCTCAAACTAGCCTCATCGCTCTTACCATAGTTTGATAAAAAGGCAGAAAACTTACAAAGCTTCAAAGTTGCTATGAGTCTTATAGATTCACAAAAATAAGATCATGAAGCAACAGCTGTCAGTCTAATCATGACAGAACTAAAAGGCCAGGGAAACTTGATTAGCAATGAGCAAACTATCAGTCGGTTTATTGTCAGCCAAACTACTTAACTTGCAACAAAAAAGCATAACCAGCTATCAAAAGATTTAGAAGAAGCCTTAATAAACGATGGTTTAACGCCAGAATTGGCCAATAAATACAGTACAGCCCAAGCAGTAAAAGCAATGACTG
>NW_026996539.1:0-2488 GCF_035044405.1 Drosophila montana
CTGAACCTGTCCCAGTTAGCCAAACTGCCTCAGCCCCCTCAGCTCCTGGCCGCAAAGGTAGACCTGCGCGCAATCTTGCCCAGATTGTTAAAAACAATCATGGTGCCTCTTTAGCCCCACCAAATCCTGTTCTCCCTGCAGCCCCATCAGCGCCTACGTTAACTGTTGTTGCCCCTCGTAGGCAAGTTTTTGTGTCTCGACTTTCGTCTGACACCACCTCTGAGTCATTGGCAGCCTATATTGCTAGCAAATCTTCTGCTAGCGTGTCAATTACTAAATTTAATTTCTCCACTCCTCGTGAAATATCATCATTCAAAATAAATGTTTCACATGATATGTTCCCAATCATTTGTGATCCCAAATTTTGGCCTCCACACATGATTGTTCACGAGTTCAAGCCAAAAAAGCGTAACCAGCCTGTCACCCTTCCAGTCCCTTCAATACAGGGTACCATTTCTGCCCCAAAAAACTAACTTCCTCTTCTGACCAAGTCTCTATTCATTATCAGAATGTCAGAGGTCTCATTTCAAAACTCAAAAATCTTTTCATTGCCAGCACTTCCTTCGATTCGGATATAATCGCATTTTCAGAAACATGGTTAAATTCAACCATATCTGATTTTGAGGTTTTTTCGAATAATTTTATTTTGCATAGAAATGATCGGCTGACTCGAGGTGGTGGGGTATTAATTGCCGTTAAAGCCACTCTCCAGTCAGAACTTTTCTGTTTTAGTACGCCTACTGACGCTGAGATTGTTTCAGTCAAGGTGTCTTTTCCTACACGGAATATTTATATTACATGCTCTTATGTTCCTCCTTCTTCTGATATTCAAGTTTATATGAAACATATTTCTTGTATTAAAGAAGTTTCTTCACACGTGCGTGATAATGACCTATTAATTGTGTTGGGTGATTTTAATTTGCCGAACATCTCTTGGTCACTTTTCACTGCCGAAAATTATTTAGTGCCCTCAGCACAGCATGACTTTATAGATTGCATGCTTGACCTTTCGTTGTTTCAAATCAATTCAATTTCTAATCATTTGAATAGAACACTTGATCTTGTATTTGTTAACGACTACCTTATTTCTAATGTATCTAGGTCCCCTCCTTTATCTCTTCCTGAGGATGTATATCATCCTACTTTAGAGGTTGCAATGTTCAATTGTAATCCTCTCATTTCGTGCTCATCAGCCAATAAGCCCCGCCGTTGCTTTCGCAAAGGAAACTATTCCTTGCTGAATCAGCTTATTTATGCAACCGATTGGTCTTTCTTATATGACTCGGTTGACATGAATACTGCTATTAACTTTTTTTATAACACCCTAAACTCCCTCTTAGATATGTGTATTCCCAAGTCAATTCCTTCGACTACCTCTTCAAAGCCACCTTGGTTTACTCCCAGATTAACGAATCTAAAAAATATAAAATCAAAATATTTTAAAAAGTTTAAAATGTCTGGTTCGTGTACTGACTTGGCTAAATATTCCATAGCCAAGTCGAACTTCTTTCTTCTGAATTCTCAATGCTATGAGAATTATCTAACTCGTTGCAAAAGGCAATTTTCCCTAAATCCAAGACAGTTTTACAATTTTGTAAACTCGAAGCGTAAATCTTCAAGTTTGCCATCTTCTTTTTCTCTCGGGATGGATAAAGCTAGCAATGACTCTGATTCTGCTAACCTCTTTGCTAATTTTTTTCAATCAACTTACTCTTCAGTCTGTCCTAATAATAATTCTTACCCTTATACTATTACTTCCTCTAGTTCTATACTTCCCCCTATTATTTCCCATTCCTCTCTCCTTTTAGCTTTAAATTCTTTAAAATCTTCTTTCTCTCCTGGGCCTGACAATATCCCTAGTTGTCTACTCAAGGAGTGTAGTTCTTCCCTTGTTTATCCATTGCTAAAGCTTTTTAATCTATCCCTCGATTCTTCTGTCTTTCCATCTCTTTGGAAAGAATCTTATATCATTCCTCTCCACAAGAAAGGTGGAAAGTCTGATATACTAAATTACAGGGGCATTGCAAAACTGTCCGCTATTCCTAAATTATTTGAAAAAATAATCACTTCGAATTTGCAGCATTTCTGCAAATCAGTTGTTTCCCCTGTTCAACATGGATTCGTAAAGAATCGGTCTACTACGACCAATCTGCTTGAGTTTACTTCCTTGGTAAATGATGCTTTCCTTTCGAAAATGCAAACTGATGTCATTTACACTGACTTCAGTAAGGCGTTTGACTCCGTGCACCATGACATTTTACTTTTTAAACTTGACCGAATAGGTTTCCCTCCGTCTCTATTGCTTTGGATTAGTTCTTATTTAAAAGGTAGGACCCAAAGAGTAATGCTGAGGTTGACTACCTCTAAACAGGTTCACGTTACTTCTGGTGTTCCTCAAGGTAGTCATCTTGGACCTTTACTCTTTACTCTTTTTATAAATGATCTTCCCTCTGTTATATCCCATGCCCGTGTACTCATGTATGCGGAC
>NW_026996540.1:0-2416 GCF_035044405.1 Drosophila montana
CTTGGAACCTACCCAAAACACTTTTAAAACCAGATTGCAACAATAGAGAAATAATAGTTGAAGGTAACAACCTTATAAAAGCTTCAAACTGTTCAATCCAATTAGACGAAGCACAAGCACAAATAGTGTGCACAAGCACACTATTAGATTATACACAAACGATCTATGTAAGTAATAAGGTAACCAAATTAGAACCACTGTCATACATTCAAGCCAAAGAAATCGTAAAAGACCAAACAAAAATTAACAACACTTTGCATAATCATAATCGTTATAATATTGTATATTATCTATAAGTTCAAAGAATAATTGTCAAAAAGAAGAACCACAAGTAAAAGAACCAATTAATATACAACCACATGAAAATATCATAAGTAATAGCAACCTAAACGAAACCATTGTAACTAGCAATAATGCAACTTTATACCCAAAAATGTCCGCCTGAGGACAGGTTAATTTCTTAAGGATGGGGAAGTGACATGTGTACCACACCCACAACATATACTATAAGCACACACACGCATAACATATGTCCACAGCACGTAATGCATACCCCTTATACATAAGCCCTAGCAACTAAGCGCACCAAATATGTAACACGAGACACCCCAATTTGTAACAATAAACTTAGAGCCCTAAAAATCATAAATTCTTGGTGAAAATAACAATTCTGGCGTGGGACCTATCATAAAATCGAAAACCATTAGACATAAACATCCGCCACAATCGTAATTCCCACCAAATGCCCAAATTGCCAATGCAGCTCAAATTCAGGCTCTTAGAATATTCCAGAAACTCATTAAAAAGAATGAGAGCATTTTTTAAAGAGAGCGAGCTTATGATCTTGAGCCCTCAGCCGAGGTTTGCTAAGCGTTGACAAAACTTTAATAATTGAGTTCTACTGACGACTTCGACCAGTCAAGTTGTATCGTGTACAATTGTAAAATTCCAATAGGTCGCGCCTACTGTTAATAAAGATATTTTTTTTTAATTATATATATAAATATAATAAATAATTAGTTAACTTCTCTAGAATATAAATTTCTTAAAACAGCAAATACATAGGATTAAATTATAGCAACAGCTGATTCAAGAATTAATAAGGCAATTTGGGCGATTAATAGAAGAGTAACTAATATATATGATAATGAGGGTCCTGTATTTCCTAATAAAGATAATAATAATTGAGCAAATATATGTCCCAAAATGGGACAAAATATCCCAACAAATTTCAGCTTCCTAGCTGTTACGGTTTGGGCTGTGCGTTGATCAGTCCGTCAGTCAGTCAGTCAGTCAGTTATTCAGTCAGTCAGGACAACCAGTTTTATATATAGAGATGAATGAATTTTATAAAATCAACAGGGGAACACAAATGTCAAGTTTAAAATATTTTACTAAGAATAAGTTTCCACTGCAAAGTGTTTGTTAGTGTTTGTTACTTAAAAAAAATTAAGCGAGCCATTAACGTTTGTTAGTCCGCTTCGTCCTGTTTTGCAACCGGGATTTGATCTGCTTGACTTCCTCCTGTAGTCGCTGTTGGCTGGCCTTGTCCTCGAACCTTGCCTTCAATAGCGCGATGACCAAGTGCCTCCTGTTTATAAGTTTGGCTTTCTCGCCTCCTCGTTGTTTTCTATGCGACAGATTGGCGTCGCCGGTTCTGGCACGCTGACGCTCCCTCTCAGCAGTCCTTTTTTTGTACTCCTCTATTTTTATTGGCCTGAGCCCGCCTCGCAGGCTAGCCTCCAGCACTTCCTTAATTATTGCTGCATACTTTTGCGATATTGGTGTTCCCTCTGCGAACGTCGGTGTTTTTGATTCTTAATTTGCCATGTGACGTTATTGCTGTTGTTGTTTCTGGTGCTTTAGCCGCAGCTCCTTTTGATATTATCGTTGCTGCTTTTTGTGGCTGCGCTTGGTGGGTGCATGTGGGGTGTGTTCCGGATTGCGTCGTTGCCAGGCGACGGATCCTTTTGGATTGTTGTTTGTTTTATTTGCTGTTGCTAATTTTGTTATTGTTGTTGATGGTATTGTGCACTTTTTTTTTTTTAATCAAATATTTTGTGATTTAGTTTTTCCACTGTTGTTCCATCGTACAAAATATATTTCTCTCGTTGAGTGACACTTGTCACGGTCGCCATGTAATGAAACAACTCAAGCAAGTCAGTGCTGGTTTGCAATAATCTTTAGAATGTCCTTTATTCGGAACTCTGTCCGCCTCGAACCTAAGATATATGTATGTGCATGCATATGGTACTCTTGGTACATAAGCAAAGCGTGGCATACGCGCCGTCAGTTAAACGGCCAGCTAGACTACTAGCGGTCCGCGGTACGTAATATGAGCCTGAGTAAATAAACTCAAGTGGCTCTTCGGTTATATATAATATAAATATAATATAAATATAATAGCCCACTTCTA
>NW_026996541.1:0-864 GCF_035044405.1 Drosophila montana
ATTGCCATTGCGATTATATTGTTTTCTGTGCTGCTATTTTAATTCGTTTTTTTCTCACTAAGACATAATTATTGGTGTGGCTATTGAGTAGAGCCGGCGGAAAGTAGCGTGGTCAGGAATATGTTTTTTTTTTGGCTAGTGTGGCTGTTGAGTAGAGTCGGCAGCAAGTAATGCGGTCAGTTACGAGCTCGATCCCTGCCAAGGTAATTTTTTTTTTTTAAGTTATCTTTATTACTACTTAAGCAAACGATCGCGTAGCGCGAGCTGCATTTGGTGTTGGAATAAGAGGATTCAGGGTATCCCCTAGTCGGGAGCTCCCGACTAGAACCTCTTACTTGTTAACTTTAATAACTATGCTTGTGTAAATACATTACATTATAAATATGATTTAATTAAATAAACATGAACATTTGTTCTTAAAAACCTGTATTTTTCACTATTTTTAATAGGTTTTAGGAACCAATCACCTATATTTGCATACGATCAACGTCTTTTTTACACGGATTTTTCTGGAACCAATCTACCGTGTAAAAACATAATTAAGTGTATTTATTTTTATACCCGGCGCTAGGTGACTTTCGCGCTCTCCCTTTTGTCGATCATTCGCCGTCTCAGCTTATATACATACGCTTGCACAAAAGCAGCTGCACAGTTCGCATATTTGTGAGTTGTTCTTCAGCTAAACATTTTTGGTGTTCCGATTAGCGTTTGTGAAAAAATGATGCAAGGCGAGAATACAAGTAATGTGCAGGCAAAAAGGGTGCCCTTTCTTAAGCGCAAGGCGGCTGCATTGTTCGAGCGAGCCAAGTGTATTGAAAGTGATTTATCTGAGGATGAAATTAATAACTAGCTATACCGAATAAT
>NW_026996542.1:0-1697 GCF_035044405.1 Drosophila montana
AGCTTCAAAACAGTTGCTAAAAAACATTAGTAACTCAACAGATATCTTGTTCAAACTGGCATTTATTAGTTTTACAATGCTCCTCGTATATATATTCAAAATCCTATTAAGATCGGACCACTATATCATATAGCTGCCATAGGAACGATCGGTCGAAAATTAAGTTGTTGTGTGAAAGCTTTTTGTTTTTTCACGATATCTTGACTAAACTCGGCATTTATTTGTTTTACTAGGCTCCTCATATATATGCAAAATCCTATTAAGATCGGACCACTATATCATATAGCTGCCATAGGAACGATCAAGTAGAAACAAAGTTGTTGTATGGACAATTTTTTTGTTTTTCAAGACATTTTAACCATACTCGGCATTAACTATTTTCCCTGTGCTTATTGGATACTATGGGCATTATGAAAAGTTTGGGTCTGCAAGGGTATTAAATCTTCGGCGTGCCGAAGATAGCCCTTCCTTCTCGTTTTCTTTATATTAAATTTAAGGCAAAAGTATGTAAAATCGAATGAGTAGAGGATCAATTACAATTTTGTATACAGCAATGTATTTAAGAGTGCCAAGGAAATTGAAAAGAAGTACTGTATATCTGCTTCTTATCATGTCCTCAAATTATTATGCATTATGTACATGCTATTGATAGACGCAAATAAAGAACATGTCAACAAGGAACAGAAATCGACTACACAATTAACAAAACATCACATAAACATATACATGTACATATGTACATACATTAAACACACAGATAATCATCCAACTAAACAAAATTTTTCAGACTTGTTTTATTTGTTGTTTAATTTATAAATACACATACACAAGTAAATTCATTAAATTTATTAACTACGAAAATACAAGATATACATACATACAAACATCGATGTTATTTAAACACTCAAGTACATAAGCATTTTTTAAACAACTGCCGTACCAGACATACATATGTATGTAAATGTTAAATATACGCATCTTTTAAAGTGCCAGCACCACATGCATATACTACCGTAGCTATAGTTTTACTAGATTTAGTTACAGTGTGTACAGAATATAAAGAAATAGTTTGAATTTTGTAAAGAATAAATTGACAGCTGTTTGTTTTTTAAACTATTGTGTTCTTAATTTTTGTGCCTTATATATATGAAGAATACATAGAATAATATTAATATGGGAAAAAAAGACACAACGAGTAAGAGGCTCTAGTCGGGAGCTCCCGACTAGGGGATACCATGAACACTATTCTACCAAGATCAAATGCAGCTCTTGCTACGATTTCGTTTGCTTTAGCAGTAATAAAAATAAATTTAAAATAAATAAATAAAATAGTTCCCTCAATATGACTGGAACTCGTAATAGACCACGCTCCCTGCCGCCGTCTATACTCAACAGCCAAACCAACAACTAATTACTTCTGAAAATAAATACCAATTTAAATAGCCCATACACACAGCACAGAAAACAATACAATCGCAATTGCAATGCTGCCCTGTAGTTCGGGTCCACCGGTGCACCGTTCAAGATTTTGCTGCCTCTTTAGAGCCACGGGCTCACAACGTGGAAACACCAATTCGTTAGAATAACGAATTTAACATGGGGATGTCATTGCCGCGTACCGAGCGGTACGACGTTGTATGACGTTGACCTAGCGAAATACCTAGTGAAAGAGGATTGACGATTTCGTTAGTACACTT
>NW_026996543.1:0-2027 GCF_035044405.1 Drosophila montana
TTAACTTAGCGATTGTTCTAGAGCAAAGATGCTAGCGATTTATCTGATTCAAAAGGGCTTACTATTTCGCCAGCACATTTTACTTAGCGATAATGCTGGTGCAAAGGGGATTGCTCTTTCGCATAGTTTTCTAAAACGAATTATAATTTTATTTAACAAATTGACTTCTTAACTTACAAACTAATAACATTATAATTAAAAACGTTTATAACTAAATAACTTAAATTCTATATTTAATTATTCATCTTGTGTTTATGATTCTATTTTTTGAAGCTGAATAGCTTTTCTAAGTTGGTGTTATGGAGACCCAGCACCAGCTCCCTTTGCAATGGACTCTGAAATGAAAAGAATATGTTTTATTTTACATGTTTTCGTATTTTTTGAAAAATAATACATACCATTTAGTGCGGGATAAAAGTGTTTTAGTGTTTTAAGCCGACCATTTGCTTACTATTTTTACCGATTTCTTTTTTTTTTAATTATTATAAATTGCACTAATTTATTTAGTAATTTAAAGGGTATTCAAGTGTATAGTAGTGCAGTGTACAAAGCGTACAAGAATATCAAACCGAGGGGTGCTTATTAGAACAAAAAATTAATCAATTTGCAATTTGTACACTTGCGCGGCTATATACTCCCATGCACTATATTTACATAAATATATAAATAGTATTGTGAAGTCATACAAATATTAAAATATTTATGTTGTTCTTTAATGTTCTTTTCTGCAGTAAAATTTGCACATGCAACACTTAACTCCGCACTTCACAAATGAAACGAACCGTTTAAAGAAGCGACGAGAAAACGAACGAAAATCAAAATAAAAAGGAAATTCCACCAATAACAACAGACGCGCGCGCCGCTCATTGACCTTGAATATGCACATTGTCGTTGCCAATACAATTTTTCGTTTGCATAATCTACGAATAAGCAAGGAACACATTCGTTTTGATCGGCATGGATTGCATGACCATTCGCTAACGAATTCGCTTACGACCAGTAATGCATAAGATCGTTAGTTGTCATCTTTTTTTGGGGGCCATCGCATGACCGTTCGTTGGTGAATTACCTAACGAACGGTGATGCATCAGTTCGTTAGTTTTGGTTCGCCGCTTGACACGAGCAGAATTCAATAAGGAAGCGAGTGATTGTGTGTGTGTACATGCATACAGACACGCGCGTGATTGTGTGTGTGTACATGTATACTGAAGTTCTTGCGCTTTGCGCTATCTGCCGCTGACACGTGGGCAACGAAAAGGATATAACCAAACGTTTTATTTCAAAACTTCTATGTTTCTTAACTGATCTTGATGAAGGATGAAGGCACTAGGAGGACCTATGTTAAAAGTTCAAGTCGCTAGCTTTTATAGGTTCTGAGATCCTTGCGTTCATACAAACGAACAGACGGATGGACGGACGGACAGACAGACATAAATGGCTAGATCGATTAGGTTATTAATGCTGATCAAGAATATATATATTTTATGGGGTCGGAGATGCTTGCTTCTGCTTGTTATATACATATATTTGCACAAATTCCTTTTATACCCTTTTTATCCATTTTAATGGTTTCAGGGTATAAACATTAATTTTTGTGATGTTCAGTCTGCAATCAATTACTTGACTTACTGTACAACTTATGTAACAACAATTTTACGTAAATATATTTTTCGATTAATTTCGGCCTCGCAGCCGACTTCAAGGCACTAGCTCAAAAAATATAAAACAATTGTTACGGACGTGCTTTTTCCTTTTGGGCTGGCCGGCTGGCTCATCGGTTCTAAGGGGCAGTCCTACATCTGTAGCGGACGGACTTATAGCAAAACGAACTACATATATGAATAACATAAGCAGCTGAGACTGAAAACAAGCGACAACAAAGGTGAGACTGTAAGATAAAAAAAAACAAGTAAGAGGTTCTATTCGGGAGCTCCCGACTAGGGGATACCCTGAACCCTCTTCTTCCAACACCAAATGCAGCTCAAGCTTCGCGCTCGTTTGCTTAAGTAGTAATAAAGAATTATTAA
>NW_026996544.1:0-1018 GCF_035044405.1 Drosophila montana
CTTTATGCTAGGCGACAAAACTACAATCGATGTTGCAATGGTCAATTCGCTTTGTCGACAATACTTCGATTCGACGGATGTTTATGGAACTTTTTGTTTTAGGATTCTTTGGACTTAATTATTTGAGTCACAATCTTGCAATGTTGGCATTGCAACATTGCGCGTCTTCAAATTCCTACTGGTCCCCAAGTAGGCCCTTTGTTTATTTATTAATTTTTTGTTTAAATATATGGGATGTTGTTAAACTCGAATTGGGTGGCTTTGGGTGGAGTGTGTGAAGTGTTTGGGCAGATGATGATCTTTGCAGGTTGTGGGATCTGTTCCTGTACCTGAAGAGTTATGTGCTTTTTCGCGCCAAGAAGGCTGATGATGGCAATGCGATTTGCAGAAGAATGGGTCTCTATTTTTTGTATGTATTTCATGTTCTTGATATGCAACGTGTGTAATCATTCCAGTGATAAGATGTGTAATCGTTCCAATTCACTTGGGGTCATCTGGATGAGTGGTTTTCTGGGTTTCATAACAGTGGCCTCTTTATTGTTGAACTTTTTGCCGTTAATGTGGATTGTGTCGTTCCAAAAGTGCAGCAAGAAGGTGCCCCTCATGTGATGAGTGGTATTTTGTTGTTGAATTGTTCCATTGAAATCGTTTAGAAGTATGATGCTGTCGTCTATTTCTTCCAACGTTGGTATGTGGTCAGCGTTGCTGAACTCGCACAGCGATTCTTTGCCCTGTACTAACTTAGCAATACATTTTGATTCGTTAAGATTAATAGTTTTTACTTTATCGCAAATAGTACAATTAGTAAGGATACTTAATATTATGTTGTCGCATAAGGAGATTTCATTAGTTTCTAAGTGTACAATTGATTCGTTTCTTTATACAGGTTTAATTAACAAGTGTTGGTATGTAATTGCCTTTAATTGTGGGATTTTAATAATGTAGATTATGGTTGTTTTATTGTGTAGTACAGAGATATCTACAAATTCTAGCGTTTCCTCTGCTGTCAAAGAGGCGT
>NW_026996545.1:0-1536 GCF_035044405.1 Drosophila montana
GAACTGCGCTATAGATAGGGTAAAACTTATCATGCAGGCAGGCATATTCAATAACATGAATGATGCCATATCCAAATTTGTCGATAGTTGCACAGAAGCAACCGGACAAACTAATACTGTCCTTTATTACCAAAATTACTCTCCTCGTGGTGGAAACCGCGGCAGAGGTAATTATAGAGGACGACCATACAACAGAGGCGGCTACAGAAATAACAATAATAATGGTAACCGAAACAACGATAACAGAGATTGCCTCGAGGCGGCTTATATAGACGCGGCTCAAACAGAGACCCAGACAGCAAAACCAGATCCGAGTTACACAAGGCAACTCGCAAAGCCAACAAACCCTCTTGAGCAACGAATAATAAAAATATTGCATGTAAATCTAAGTGTCAGTAGTCTCATCAAAATACGATACAGGAGCAAATGTCTCAATTTTAAAGAACAATAAAACAGATTCAAATATAAATCAAGACTACAAGCAAGTATCACAGGAATCGGAGAGGGAACAATAGAGTCCATTGGAAAATCCACAATTGATCTACTTTTCGATTACTTCGTAATCAGTCACAATTTCCAAATAGTCCACAATGTATTTCCAATACCATGCGATGGAATTCTTGGACTAGACTTCATCAGAAAATTCAATTGCATAATAGATTACCAACATGATGAATTCATATCAAATACATGTACCGCTATTACATAATGATATTGATAAATCAATATTATTATCAGCTAGATCAGAAGTAATGAGAAAAATTACGCTTCTGACAAATGAAATACACCCTGGAGTAATAATAGCAAACAGTATCGTAGCAAGTAATAGCGCAATAGTCCGTTTTTTAAATACATCTAGTAAACATATAAAAATTCAAAATCCCAAAATAAAATTTGAGTCACAACAAGAATATGAAATCAAAATAAATAACATTAATACCAGCAATAGAATAAATGAAGTTATAAATAAATTAAAATTCCCTGACCAATTTAAAAACAAGCTTACTGATTTATGTACCAAATACAGTGACATATTTGTTCTAGAAACAGAAGCAATCAAGTAATAATTTTTATTTACAAAAATTAAGATAAGCAGACAAAACACCCGTATATATTTAAAACTACAGAAATGCAGAAACAGAAAAGCCAGAAATTAACAGGGAGGTCGAAAAACTAATAAAAGATGGTATAGTAGAACCATCTATCTCAGAATACAATAGCCCACTTCTCTTGGTACCCAAGAAATCTCTCCCAAATTCAAAGGAGAAAAAATGGCGTTTAGTAGTTGATTATCGCCAAATTAACAAAAAACTTTTAGCAGATAAATATCCACTGCCAAGAATTGAGGAAATACTTGACCAATTAGGACGAGCTAAATATTTTTCATGTCTCGATCTTATATCAGGTTTTCAGCAAATTGAACTAGATGAAAAATCTAGAAATATAACATCATTTTCAACGAGCACTGGCTCTTATATCTTCACGCGGTTACCATATGTTCTTAAGGTAGCACCAAATTCATTTATGCGAGTGATG
>NW_026996546.1:0-651 GCF_035044405.1 Drosophila montana
CGTTATCCCAGCGAATGGCTAACATTTCCTTTTTCGATGTTTCGTAGCCCTCTTCAGTTTAAGATAAAGTTCTAGATATAAATGCTATTGGTCTGTCTGATTGGCTGAGCACTGCTCCTATTGCGTAGTCGGAAGTGTCTGTGTTTAATGTGAATTATTTACTTTTTTTTTTGTTTGTTTATTGTATTGGATCAAAAATAGCATACATTTTTATTACAACACAGTTGGCTTAGGTGATATTTCGCCAAGCCTGGTTGAGTCCTCAGGCTTTATCGTGGACAAACGTCAAAGGCGGCTGTCATGGTTGGAGGAGGTCATTGAACGATCTTCTCTTGAGCCTCCCGACTACACACCTCCCAGCGAGGTCTCTTGCTACCGTGCTGCAGTGTCGCTGCAAGCGTTCGTTGTACCGGAGGGCGAATGCTCCCACTTGGCTGTCTATGGTCTCCATTTTGAGGTCTCTGTGCAAGGTAGATTTTCTGACGTACCAGTCAGCACCGGTCATTCGGCGCAAGGCCAAGTCTTGGAGTATCTGAATCCGTCTTCGATTTGTCCGAGATGCAATGCCCCAAACCTGAATACCGTATTTCCAAGGTACTGCCACCACGACGTTGTAAACTGCCCGTTTGCAGCGAAGTGGCAATGTAATTA
>NW_026996547.1:0-49094 GCF_035044405.1 Drosophila montana
TGGAGTATCTGAATCCGTCTTCGATTTGTCCGAGATGCAATGCCCCAAACCTGAATACCGTATTTCCAAGGTACTGCCACCACGACGTTGTAAACTGCCCGTTTGCAGCGAAGTGGCAATGTAATTATTTACTGAAGTCGGGAAAGTGGAAAATAACATCGTCGGATATGAGTGCATTTTTAAGTTGTTCAAACGCTTTAATAGCTTTATCGTCTAATTTAATAACTTTTTTAGACGAAGCTCCTTTAGATATTCGTCCATCTTCTCCCCTAAGTAATGCCGTGAGACGCTTGGCTATTTCGCATAACCCATTATGAACCTCCTATAATATCCTGATAATCCGAGAAAGGATCGTAGATCCTTCAAGTTCTTTGGACATGGGTAATTAGCGATAGCTTTTACTTTGGCTGGGTTTGTCTCTATACCTTTGTCTGAGATGACGAATCCCAAAAATTCTACTTTGGTTTTAAAAAATGCACACTTTTCTAATTGGCATTTGATATTGGCTGCATTTAGTGTTTTAAACATTATGTCCAGGTTTCTACAATGAGATTCTTCGCCTTCGCGAAAGACTATTATATCGTCAATGTAAATATAACAAATTGTACCTATCTGTTCTCTGAGTTTGTCATCAAGTGCGCGCTGGAATATGGAGGGGTGGGGGCGTTCTTTAACCCAAAAGGGAGTCTGGTAAATTCATATTTCTCATTATTGATAGAGAAAGCTGTTTTCTCTATATCGCTCTTTTTTAACAGAATCTGATGGAACCCACTCTTTAAGTCCAACACGGAAAA
This sequence comes from Drosophila montana, assembly GCF_035044405.1. Lineage (NCBI taxonomy): Eukaryota > Metazoa > Arthropoda > Insecta > Diptera > Drosophilidae > Drosophila > Drosophila montana. The sequence goes on from NW_026996547.1 coordinate 795, forward strand.
TAGTTTGTTATTTCCTAAATGAGCAAGTACTGAATTGATATCTGGAATTTAATATTTGTCCGCTATTGTTACGCTATTTAATTTTCTGTATTTTATTACCATTCTGTATTTTTTTACTTCTGATGCATCTAATTTTTTTGGTACTATCCATACTGGGAAATTATATGGAGATCTGGAAGGTCGTATTATGTTGTTATCTAAAAGTTCTTTAACCTGTTTGTTAACCTCGTCTTTCAAGGCCATATTATATTGGTAAAATTTTGAGTACACTGGTGTGTCTGTGTTGGTTCGAATTTTTGCTTTAACATTAGTGGTGTAGGTAAGTTTTTCGTTTGGTTCTGCAAAAAGGTTGGGGTATATTTTGAGTAGTCGATTCATTTCTTTTTTTTTGCGCATTATTGAGGTGGTCAGTTCTGGGTATTATTACGATTACGGACTCGATTTTTTTTCTTTAATGGGAATTCTCATTCCGTTTTTAATGAATAATTTCTTATTGTTTGTGTCAATGACTGAACCTAATTCTTTGAGACTATCGTTCCCTAATATTGCGTCAAATGTTTTTAATGTTGGTAGCATGAAAAATTTTACAATTGCCTTTGGGTCATTAAATAAGTTGGCCATGTAATGGGTAATTTGTACGTTGCCTCCTACTGAGACAGCGTCGAATGGATTCTGATTTAACAAAAGGGTTCGGCACTAGTTTTGATTGAATGTAATTTTTATTGGAACCTGTATCTATTATTAATTTTAGTATCTGTCCGCTCCTCAGCTTGCACTCGAAATATGGATATGAGTCTGTTATTCTAAAAAATTTAAATAAAAATAGTCGTATTGATTGTCGTTGTTGTCAATGAGTTCAGTGTATTCTATTTGGGTATCACCGTAGTCTGTTTGTTCTTCCCGAACTGCAATTGTCTGTTCGTAGCTAACCATTGGTGATTCCGCTTCTTTCGTCTCTGTCTGTTCTTCCGTGTTTGTCTGTATATTAAAACTTCTTGGCCTTTTTCCAAATCATTGAGTGGTATCGGGGGTCTCTTGCCTACGTCAAATTGGGATCTGTTCATGTAATTAATTTGTTTTGTCTGAATACTTTTATCGATTTCCATAGGTTCCGGACGTGGCTGTGGCTTTGCAAATATTGGTCGTGGTGGTTGCGTAATAGGGATCTGTCCGAATTGAGTTGGGAAAAATTGTCCTTGTTGCATTTGTTGCATATGTTGCATTTGCTGCCTTTGTCCGAATGTATGACCGGTTGGTCTGGGAACAAGGTAGGGGACTTGTTGGAAAGATGGTCTGGGTGGAAGTACTAGTCTTTGTTGGAAATTCACATTGTTGGGTATCTGGCGTGGTACCATTAAAGGTTTCTGAATTTGCTGATTTCCAAAGACGGGCTGCTGTGTCTTAATCGATGCGTGGTTTGATCGGTATGCTTGATTCTCTAACTTCAAGCACAAGTGTAATGCAGAGAGCAAATCGGTTGGTTCTTTTATACCTAGTAGGCGTGATAAATCTTCTCGGAGACCTCTAATAAATTTATCTAATGCTTTATCTCCGTATATTTTGGTCATAAGTTGTTCTGATTCTTTACACAAATCTTGTTCACTATCAAAGAGAGGTGTCTGTAAACTGCTTGATGGAATTCTTCGACTGATTTATTCGGGCCTTGGATTATTGTAGTCATCTGATATTCTAAAGTACCTAAATCTCTTCAATTCAAAGGGACGTTGTACGATTCTAATGCAATGTCTGCATTGCCTTTTATTTTGTTGCGAACGGTATGCAGAATACCAAAGTACTTTGCTGTACCGACGGTATGCGCGTAATTTTTTAATATTCTATCTACACTCTTTTTCCATGATTCGAATTCGCCTGGGTCACCGGAAAAATCACATAACCTATTTACAATGTCAGGGACTTTATCTAGGTCATCTAGATTTCTTTGGTTTTCAGTAAAGATTTCTTGGTTTTCTGCACTAGTAACGTCGAAAGTTGATTTTTGATCTTGTTCCAAAAATGTGTGTAATTGTTCAACTAGAATTTGACAAATGGTAGCTGCTAAATCTGGTTCTTCTGCTATGGTTCTATGTTGTTGGTGTGTTTCCTGCCTTATCATTTGTCTGTGTTGTTGCTGCTGCAAGATTGGGTTTGATGGTTGGGGCACTTGTTCTGTATTCATCATTGGGGGTCTTATTAAATTGCTTGGGTTTTCCAAAAATTTTGATTGTAAGGGAAAGGTAACTTGTCGATATCTACAAAGCTTAATATTATTGACAATTAATATATTTAAAATTTTGGAAGTTTGTGATTGAAGGAATTAGGTTTTTTTTTTGTTTTGGATTTGATTTATTTATATTAAAATTTATTTTGTAAAAACCAGTGGGTGGTTTTGCCCTTTTACCTTAGAGGGTCCTGTATAGGATTCGCAAGATTGGATTGTTGGCATTGCGCGTGTTAACTTATATATATAATTCGAAGAAGACAAACTCATATGACTGTATGTGGGCACATGTATGCGGAAACTCTTGGGTTTTGCGGTAGCGGTCACACGGTTTACCAAGATGACCATGATCGCACGATCTTGATGAAATTTTCTGCAATACTTCTTATTGAATTATATTATTATATTCGCAAAAAGAAGACAGCACTAAATTTATGGAATTTCTGACGTACCAGTCAGCACCGGTCATTCGGCGCAAGGCCAAGTCTTGGAGTGTCTGAATCCGTCTTCGATTTGTCCGAGATGCAATGCCCCAAACCTGAATACCGTATCTCCAAGTTACTGCCACCACGACGTTGTAAACTGCCCGTTTGCAGCGAAGTGGCAATGTAATTATTTACTGAAGTCGGGAAAGTGGAAAATAACATCGTCGGATATGAGTGTATTTTTAAGTTGTTCAAACGCTTTAATAGCTTCATCGTCTAATTTAATAACTTTTTTAGACGAAGCTCCTTTAGATATTCGTCCATCTTCTCCCCTAAGTAATGCCGTGAGACGCTTGGCTATTTCGCATAACCCATTATGAACCTCCTATAATATCCTGATAATCCTAAAAAAGGATCGTAGATCCTTCAAGTTCTTTGGACATGGGTAATTAGCGATAGCTTTTACTTTGGCTGGGTTTGTCTCTATACCTTTGTCTGAGATGACGAATCCCAAAAATTCTACTTTGGTTTTAAAAAACGCACATTTATCTAATTGGCATTTGATATTGGCTGAATTTAGTGTTTTAAACATTATGTCCAGGTTTCTACAATGAGATTCTTCGTCTTCGCTAAAGACTATTATATCGTCAATGTAAATATAACAAATTGTACCTATCTGTTCTCTGAGTATGTCATCAAGTGCGCGCTGGAATATGGAGGGGTGGGGGCGTTCTTTAACCCAAAAGGGAGTCTGGTAAATTCATATTTCCCATTATTGATAGAGAAAGCTGTTTTCTCTATATCGCTCTTTTTTAACAGAATCTGAAGGAACCCACTCTTTAAGTCCAACACGGAAAATAGTTTGTTATTTCCTAAATGAGCAAGTACTGAATTGATATCTGGAATATAATATTTGTCCGCTATTGTTACGCTATTTAATTTTCTGTATTTTATTACCATTCTGTATTTTTTTACTTCTGATGCATCTAATTTTTTTGGTACTATCCATACTGGGAAATTATATGGAGATCTGGAAGGTCGTATTATGTTGTTATCTAAAAGTTCTTTAACCTGTTTGTTAACCTCGTCTTTCAAGGCCATATTATATTGGTAAAATTTTGAGTATACTGGTGTGTCTGTGTTGGTTCGAATTTTTGCTTTAACATTAGTGGTGTAGGTAAGTTTTTCGTTTGGTTCTGCAAAAAAGTTGGGGTATTTTTTGAGTAGTCGATTCAGTTCTTTTTTTTTGCGCATTATTGAGGTGGTCAGTTCTGGGTATTATTACGATTACGGACTCGATTTTTTTTCTTTAATGGGAATTCTCATTCCGTTTTTAATGAATAATTTCTTATTGTTTGTGTCAATGACTGAACCTAATTATTTGAGACTATCGTTCCCTAATATTGCGTCAAATGTTTTTAATGTTGGTAGCATGAAAAATTTTACAATTGCCTTTGGGTCATTAAATAAGTTGACCATTTTGTAATGGGTAATTTGTACGTTGCCTCCTACTGAGACAGCATCGAATGGATTCTGATTTAACAAAGGGTTCGGCAATAAAGTAATTACTATTGGAGCCTGTATCTATTATTAATTTTAGTATCTGTCCGCTCCTCAGCTTGCACTCGAAATATGGCAATGAGTCTGTTATTCTAAAAAATTTAAATAAGAGTAGTCGTATTGATTGTCGTTGCTGTGAATGAGCTCAGTGTATCCTATTAGGGTATCACCGTAGTCTGTTTGTTCTTCCTGAACTGCAATTGTCTGTTCGTAGCTAACGATTGGTGATTCCTCTTCTTTCATCTCTGTCTGTTCTTCCGTGTTTGTCTGTATATTAAAATTTCTTTGTCTTTTTGCCAAATCATTGAGTGGTAACGGGGGTCTCTTGCCTACGTCAAATTGGGATCTGTTCATGTAATTAATTTGTTTTGTCTGAATACTTTTATCGATTTCCATAGGTTCCGGACGTGGCTGTGGCTTTGCAAATATTGGTCGTGGTGGTTGCGTAAAAGGGATCTGTCCAAATTGAGTTGGGAAAAATTGTCCTTGTTGCATTTGTTGCATATGTTTCATTTGCTGCGTTTGTCCGAATGTATTGCCGGTTGGTCTGGAAACAAGGTAAGGGACTTGTTGGAAAGTTGGTCTGGGTGGAATTGTTGGGTATCTGGCGTGGTAACATTAAAGGTTTCTAAATTTGCTGATTTTCAAAGACTGGCTGCTGTATCTTACTCGATGCGTGGTTTCATCGGTATGCTTGATTCTCTAACTTCAAGCACAAGTGTAATTCAGAGGGCAAATCGGTTGGTTCTTTTATACCTAGTAGGCGTGATAAATCTCCACGGAGACCTCTAATAAATGTATCTAATGCTTTATCTCTGCATATTTTGGTCATAAGTTGTTCTGATTCCCTACACAACTCCAAACAACTAATCTTGTTCAATATCAAAGAGAGGTGTCTGTAAACTGCTTGATGGAATTCTTCGACTGATTGATTCGGGCCTTGGATTATTGTAGTCATCTGATATTTTAAAGTACCTAAATTTCGCTTATCTGCATAATGAAATGTGAGACATTTGGAAATAGCATTCCAATTAAAATGGACGTTGTACGATTCTAATGCAATGTCTGCATTGCCTTTTATTTTGTTGCGAACGGTATGCAGAATACCAAAGTACTTTGCTGTACCGACGGTATGCGCGTAATTTTTTAATATTCTATCTACACTCTTTTTCCATGATTCGAATTCGCCTGGGTCACCGGAAAAATCACATAACCTATTTACAATGTCAGGGACTTTATCTAGGTCATCTAGATTTCTTTGGTTTTCAGTAAAGATTTCTTGGTTTTCTGCACTAGTAACGTCGAAAATTGATTTTTGATCTTGTTCCAAAAATGTATGTAATTGTTCAACTAGAATTTGACAAATGGTAGCTGCTAAATCTGGTTCTTCTGCTATGGTTCTATGTTGTTGGTGTTTCCTGCCTTATCATTTGTCTGTGTTGTTGCTGCTGCAAGATTGGGTTTGATGGTTGGGGCACTTGTTCTGTATTCATCATTGGGGGTCTTATTAAATTGCTTGGGTTTTCCAAAAATTTTGATTGTAAGGGAAAGGTAACTTGTCGATATCTACAAAGCTTAATATTATTGACAATTAATATATTTAAAATTTTAGAAGTTTGTGATTGAAGGAATTAGGTTTTTTTTTTTTGTTTTGAATTTGATTTATTTATATTAAAATTTATTTTGTAAAAACCAGTGGGTGGTTTTGCCCTTTTACCTTAGAGGGTCCTGTATAGGATTCGCAAGATTGGATTGTTGGCATTGCGCGTGTTAACTTATATATATAATTCGAAGAAGACAAACTCATATGACTGTATGTGGGCACATGTATGCGAAAACTCTTGGGTTTTGCGGTAGCGGTCACACGGTTTACCAAGATGACCATGATCGCACGATCTTGATGATATTTTCTGCAATACTTCTTATTGAATTAGTACATTATGCTTTTATATTCGCAAAAAGAAGACAGCACTAAAATTATGGCCTTCAATTCAAATTCGTTCATTTGATTTTGCTCGATCAAGGGGCGGTATTTAAAAAATAAATGTGTATACCATATGAGAAGTTAAATGCTAAAATTGGTGACTAGCTCTTAAAACCTAAGAGGTGCTCTCCAGCTCTAAAGGTTATTAAATCGACGCGTTCGTAAGTACAGGTAAACGGACAGACATACGGACGTGGCTAGGTCGACTCGTTCATTGTATGTTACCCATTATAATCGGATAATAAGGTATAAAACAGACAGATTTTTCCAGAAAATACGGCTTAATTGGCAATACTGCTGGTGTGTTTCCCCATTAATCTGTTTGAAAACCAAAATGTATTGTATCATCAGTAAGAAATTTGAATGCAGGAGAAGCCATAGTGGTAAGTAAACTTACTTACAATATTTAGCTTAAATTTTCGAGGAACTTTATTTTTAGTCATTTGCTTTTAGAGATTTTCAATTTTTTTAAGGATTTTTTATAGATTTCTACTTTTCACTTGGTAGTAGAGTTTTGCGCAGATGCATCCCAATTAATGTCTGAACAAGTGAATGTGCATTGTTGTTTTGTCTTCCTTAAAGCAAAAACAAAATCTTTTAACTTTATTTTAATTAATTTTCTTAATATATACAAGTTGTATGACTGCGTAAATAGTCTAATTTTCCTGTGCACCGGTGCATTGGAATAAGCCGCATAAGTACCAAGAATTTTTACTCTATGTCGATGCAATCTAAATTGAATATGCACACTACAGCCCCGATTAAAAAAAAGTATTTCTTAAGATATCTGTAGCTTAACTTAACTGTTGCTAGCCGAAAATATTTTTGCTTGTACACCTTTGGCTATCTAGTATGAAGTACAAGACGAATTTAATTTTTTTATTTAATTTAAAAACACTCAAATACGATTGAGTATAATATAAGTATAATTGTGTCGCATTGTTGTGGCTTTTGGGATATTCTTAATCATTATTTCTTTAAAAATTAATAAATGTAAGATAAACAAGTAAGAGGATCTCGTCGAGAGTTCCTATCATAAAATCAGTTCGCGCTACGAGCTCGTTTGATTAGCAGTAATAAAAATAAATTAAAAAATAATAAGTCCCTCCCCATCGGACTTTATCCCGTGGCGACTGCACTATTAATTTTTAATTCAAATTTTATTTAAAAATAAAAAACATTTATTTAATTTAAAATTTAAACGCATATTTTGGCAACTTTATAATGATTTAAGTTATCACATTAATAAAATACATTTATTATTTATTATTAATAAAAGAAAAAAAATTATATTTTCATTTTTTGGCATCAGATTTTTCTAAGAGCGCCACTCTTTCCTGTATTCAAAATATTTCTGTGTTACGCAGTCGAAATCGTCGTCCTCCAGGCAAGCTTGCTTTTAAAAGCATCTGTAGACAATAACAAAATAATATTAATTTGCGCATATACTGGTTATAAATGGAATGCTTACTGGAAGGCCTCTAACGCACATTTTTTTCTCCGCCCCACACCAGGAGCATTGTTTTGCAACATCGTCTCTAACTAACTGGCGCCAGGAGCTCCTGATGAATTTGTCTTAAATTTTCTAAGAACTTGCGACTATTTCAATGATAGTAAAATTATTTAATTTAAAGTTTCCTTACCAAATTCTTGAAGGACTTCTCATCTTTAAGACATTCTTCAAATGCCTCAAAGTCCCCAAGAGTAGCGTTTGGTGAACTTGGCAACATCAATTTCGCCTTATGCGTCTCTCCTCAAACTCGTCCCTTAAAAATAGATATTTCATTTCTTAATTTTTGCCCCTTGGCGATCAATTTTGTCATCATCTCATTCATATTGTCAAAACTTTTTCTTAATAGGTTCAATATTTCTGCAAATAAATTTTAAAAAATCTATTAAATATGCATTAAAAGCGAAATTGTCTCATTACATTACCGGAATTATTGGATTGATTATTTGAAATACTATGTCCTTGAGTATTTGATGGAATATTAGATGTCTGAAAATAGATGAAATAAAAATGAATATAATATATATAAAACAGAGGTCGCAAATAACAGTCAACATTTTCGGGTTGTCTGTAAAATAACAGTTATTGTCAGACAGAATGAATAAGGGAGAAAGAAAACACACAAAGTTCTGTTTCTATGTAGTGGACTCTAGCACGAGCAAAGGCACTTTTATTCGTATTTTTTTCGGGCATGTTATTCCACGAACACTGAACAGAAAAAATTGCTGCCAAAGTGTCTTTTGTGCTTGTGTGTGTCTAATAAAATTGCATGCATTTTTAATTGTTAAACTTAATATTTAATAAAAATACCCATACACATAAACATATATAAACAAACTAGAAATTATTTAATTGGAGTTTTCTTATAGCTTTTAATATATGCATGTACACCTATTTAAAATAGCTTGCCTACATCTTAACTGTATTATGTCATGCCCTTTTTTCACTCTCTCACTCGCTCTCGCTCTAGCTTTCATTGATATCGTCACACGACAAAAACAAGAAAAGTCACTTTTCGCTTCCACTTTGTTCGTTTTGCTCTTCAAAAAACACACATTTCTGTGCGACCGACCGAATGTGTCCTGTTAAAATCTTACTGTCAGACATAACAGCTGTATTGCTCAAGCAAAAGCACAAACAGAGTTCACATTTGCTAGGAAATAATGTGTTCGATGGAGAGCAAAACCGAATTTGCTTCGTTTTTTTCTGTTTATTCGAGACCCGACCGCATTGAAAATAAGTGTTGACTGTTATTTGCGACCTCTGATATAAAATATTAAATAATGTCAATATGTTACCTGCTAGTCTGTAATTTGGACTATTTTCGTAGCTCACTACATTTTAACCGCCATCCAAAATACGACGAGGTTATTATCTGAATTAAGTCAATTAAAGGAAAGTAAGTGTTGTTATACACAAAATGAAATATTTTGCCTGATATTTTTTTAACATTATGTAGCACTACTTTCGAGTCGAAATTGAGTAGGTTTGAAGAGAATATGCCTACAAAGGTGGAGATCATTGGAAAAGTAAAAAATGGATCTAGGTCAACAACTAATCGGGTATGCAACATTTTATTTTCAATCTCAATAATTATACCCTGAACCAATTAAAAATGGGTAATAAGGGTATTATGTATTTGTGCAAATGTATGTAACAGGCAGAAGGATGCATCTCCGACCCCATAAAGTATATATATTCTGGATCAGCATCAATAGCCGACTCAATTTAGCCATGTCCGTCTGTCTGTCCGTCCGTCCGGCTGTCCGTATGTATGAACGCAAGGATCTCAGAACCTATAAGAGAAATAACGAAAAACAACACACCATTCTCTCTACTGTAGTCGCATTTTTATCGCAAAGATCTCACTGCAACGCTCGTGTGCGAGTGTTTTGTGATAAAAAATATATACCACTCATTCTCTGCTCACATACGAGCTCATTTGTGAACATTTTGCGAGCCTCTCACTAAAGGTTCGTGTGTACGTCCACTGGGTGTTTATAAAATTCAATAAAGAAGCGCATGTATGTGTGTGTGTACATGTATACATAAATTCTTGCAATTTGCGCTAGCTGCCGCAAGCACGTCAATATTAGCCAACGTTCTTTTTAATAACTTTGGATTTTTCAAAAGAAAAAACTGATTTAAATTATACTTTGAAACGGAACACACGTATTAATGTATGTGTGCACATGTATGTAGCCGATATGACCCCATGTTTTCTGGACGGATGTATCCACGTTGAGTACTTGTAAGATACTGTTTTATTCTTACGAATCCTAGGTCTTATATACTAACAGAGTGTCTTATTTATAAACTATTGTGTTTAATTAGGGTATCTTTCTCACTCTTGCTAATTATTATTCTAACATGATATTTCTTAGCGTAGTTCGCTCTTAGAATCTTAAGCGACCACAAGTGCGCTATCTGTTTTTATGCTGCTGGCTGCAGTTGTACAATATGGTGTGAAATATATTTTTACCGAGGGTCTAACTGAGATTCGGTGTCAATTGTTCATGTGTGATGGTGTGTTCAAGGTGATGGCCTGCAGTTTTTTATTTACGGTTATTTTTCAGATATACAATAATAATTACGACTTAAATTAATACAATCATTAGATGGTACGAATCCATCTCAAAGTTATATACTCAATAGTCTGAACTTAACTGTATCATTATAATCTGTTCATCTCTTTGTAGTGGTACTGGTATAAATTTAAATAGCTTGCCTACTGAACAATGGTATTTTTGAATTTGTGATGAGTTTATTCTGTATAAATATTTCCTTTGCCTTTAGCAGTGTGTAACTCTCCTTAATTTTTGAATTTTTATGTCTACCTCCGACTCTTAATATCCCATTTTGATCTAAAAATGGGTTTGGTCCTAGTATGTTACGCCTTGTTTCAATTTCTTTTTTCTGACGTAAGCAATTTATTTCTGTGGCAAATTATTTGTCTATTCTTGCTTAAGTAACATTATATTTGCTTTTCTGAGTTCCTTAACTTTGTATCTTTGTCATCTTAATCTTTGTTTATCAGCCATCATTTTTGCATGAATAATTTTCCTACAACTGTAACTGGGGATAGCCAACCTAATTTATTAAAATCTTTGCAAGCGTGGATAATACTTGTCTTTTGTTTAAGTTTTCGGAGCTCTCACAATTGACCTTAATTTTAAATTCGTATTTCAAAGGTTCCCACTGTAGTCTCAATGTTCCTTTATTCCACTTACTTTTTTGTTGTAGGGCATACAAATAATCTTTTGACCAAAACTCTTTCTTCATTCTATTAATCAGTTTCCATCTATTCTAAGTTGTCTATTACTCTTTTTATACCCTGAACCCATTAAAAATGGGTAAACAGGGTATATTGTATTTGTGCAAATGTATGTAGCAGGCTGAAGGAAGCATCTCCGACCCCATAAAGATATATATTCTTGATCAGCATCAATATCCGAGTCGATCTAGCTATGTCCGTCTGTCTGTCCGTCCGTCCGTCTGTCCGTATGTATGAACGCAATGATATCAGAACCTATAAGAGCTAGAGAAATTTTAGCTGTAGGTCCTCCTAATGCCCGCGCAGATCGAGTTTGATTCCGATATTCGATAACTTGCCCCGTTTCCAAGTAATAGATAAAAATCGATATCGAAATCCTGTTTTTTGAGCAATTTCGGCAAATAATATGAGCTAGAGTCACAAAACTTGACATGTAGCTTCTAGAATAGTATATATATATCAAGTATCTTTCAGATATCGCCACCTCCCTGCTACCACAGCAAAGCTATAAATCAAGTAAATAAACCAATTTGTGCTGCCCGCCAATATAAGCCACCATTTAAATACAATTGTCATTTTGAGAATACACGAATATTTTATAGTACAATAAGATGTACTAACGAAAATTTCATTAAGATCGCTTAAGAACCACAAAAGTTATGTGCGCACGTGTTAGCAGCAGCTAGCGCAAATTCCAAGAATTTCTGGATACATGTACACACACACACTCATGCGCGTCTGCTTTGAATTCTATCAACAGGATTGCAATTGCGATTGTATTGTTTTCTGTGCTGCTATTTTAATTCGTTGTTTTCTCATTAAGTCTCAATAATTGGTGTGGCTGTTGGGTGGAGGTGGCGTTAAGTAGTGTGCTCTGTTGCGAGCTCGAACCCTACCGAGGAAACTATTTTTTTTTTTTTGCTAGTGTTGAGTACAGGCGTCGGTAAGTAATGCGGTCAGTTACGAGTTCGAACCCTGCCAAGGAACTTTTTTTTTTAAATTTATCTTTATTACTACTAAAGCAAACGAGCTCGTAGCGCGTGCTGCATTTGGTGTTGGAATAAGAGGGTTCAGGGTATCCCCTAGTCGGGAGCTCCCGACTAGAACCTCCTACTTGTTAAGCTTAATCATGATAAGAATTTTTAGCAACCATTAGCCATCAATCGAGATATGAAACAGGTGATTTGGCCATTCTTATCATGCTTCACTGCAAATTCAATTGCAACTCCAGTAACACCTACGAAATCTTTGGCCTGCACACTGTTATCAGTAAATTTATATTCATTGTGTAATTGGATTGTTCAACCGGTATGCCCTCTGAGTAGCCAAGCATAACTTGCACGTTAGCTTTGGATAGGAATTTCTAACTGTAGCTTGTTTGGCACGGCAGCCTTTGCGCCAAACTCTCTCAGGCGGCTTACGAATGGTTTTAACCCAGACATATTATAGTGTTCGGAAGTGTAAGTCAAATATTCGCGCCCATTGTCACCGTGCAGAAGCTATGTTTTTGCTGTCAGCTTCTCTGTATAGGCCTTAAGTGAATGTTCCTACTATTTCACCACGTGTTTTCAAAAGCACTCATACACATGTCGCGGTTTGTTGTCATTAAATTAGGAGTAATAACGTGCAATGCCCACAGAACACTTTTTCGTTGTGACACAATAGTCTCTGTGCACCAAATCTAGCAATTCTCTGGTACGACATTCCAATCTTTATCGAAATGGCGCCAAGCATATTTTACATTTGCACGATTTTCGCATACATGGTCTCTGAGATTAAAACAGTGAATTTCTCTTATGCAAAACACTAAATTTTGTTATTATTTTCCTTAGGCTTGCAGCATTCAAGTGACCGAAACGATTGTGGCACTATATAATCTCTGTTAAATTTCTCTGCACGCCAAAGCCCTTTTTCCTATTTGTCTCTAGAGAGAACAAATCCTGCTGCTCTTTAGCAGCAATCCAAACAATAAGAAATTGTTGTTGTTTGTTTTGTTGTTTTTTCCTGTCCGATTTACGACGAGATCATCATTTGTCTCCATTATTCTCCGTTTAACCGATTAACCATCAACCTTACCTTAAACTAAAGATTTTAGGGGCTTCTAGGTGCGCGAGTCGTTTAATGTCCAAATTTCAACTAGCTCCAATAACATAAATTCTTATAAAGTATGTAAGCCCTACTTTCTGAAGTTGCTGACCTTGTGCTTCGTGCATGGTGTCGTTTATTGGCCGTAATTGCGCTAAATTATCAATGCGTCAGAGTCTTCCATTTTCATTTGCAATAAATGTTTGAAAAATTGACAAGACGCACAAGTTGTTGTGGCATATGAATTTCCTTTAACTTTACCCATTGCGTATGTGCCGCAAATTCTTAAAATTATTAATCTGCGATAACCTAATGAAAGCATAATGCTAGCCAGCACCTTTAAGTCTGTTATATCCAACGCAGTTTTTTTGTTCCACACTGCCGTTTTTGTTTCTTACGACGCAACTGCCCAGTAATCTGGTTGGATGGGCACGCTTTTCATTTGAACGACCTATCACTCTAATATTGATCGCCAGACTTCTCATCGACGTCTATGCAGAATTAATTTTTTCCAAATACAATGCAGTTTTGCTTTTCGCCAAATGAATAGGTTTTTACAATTATCACTTGTCCAAAATGTTTACATTCACGTCTTACAAATAGCCCCTTTATGCATTACATAATCATTTTTTTTTAAGCACGGAACTTCAGTGTGTTCTTATTTAAGATAAAGTACAAATTAACGCAGGCAACCAAGATACAAAAGGAAAAATACAAAGCATTCATAATGAAACTGTGGCAGTTTAGAGAATAAGACTGCATAGATGGTGACACGTGAAGAAGAAGACGCTCTGCGGAGTACATTGTCAAACATATATTTATTTGCTAAAGTGACTATAAATTTTGTGATTTTTACGGTACGGATATGGACGGTTGTCTCTGTACTGTTGCAGTTACTTCGTTTATTATATAGTACCTCCAGTGGTTCTAGGTGACTGGAACGAGTGCTGCAATGCGCACTGCCTCCGGAATGTAATCGTTGCGCGCATGTCGTGGAGGGTAGCTGCTTGCAAAATGTTTACGTGAGCGTGAGCAATTGCAGTATTTAATTACCGCAGTCTGCGACATTATTTTTATCAGCGAAATTAAGTATTGTACCATTGTGTTGAACAGGAAATAAACTGATTTATTCACAAACTAGGCTAAGATCGTGATATTTGATTATAAAATGTAAAAATTAAAAACTAATAAAACATTGACATATGCTACTTTCATTAAATAGGCTACTGTTATAATTTAGAGCTTTGCAAGTGTACCTGGCAAACATTAATGTCTCGAGTTCTGAGATTAGAATCTATCCGGTACGAGTAGTGTCTCATAGAGGTAGTCCGTTTCGATTTGTTTCTCTTTGGCTACCTTGACAATATTGTTTTCAGTTTCGGTTAATTTTTTTAATTTTTTCCTGTACTTGAGTGTTTATAACTGTTTGACTGTCTATTGATTCGATTAACCTTTATTGATTGAATTTTATTTTTTCATAATCCTCAAAATCAGGGGTTCCAGCAACTACTTTCAAAGCGGTTCCTAGGAACTTAATACTTCTTGTATGTCTATCGTAAATTTTAACAGTTTCTTAAAGTGCCTGGGGAAAATGTTTCATAAGCAATCTTGTTACCTCGGCTATTTCCGAGCACATGGTCAAGTTCGATGAGTGTCTGAGATACTTAAAGTTTTGCCAGATAATAGTATTTCCGTTCATTAGTGGGATGTAATCCGATCTGTTCGCTTGGCGGTTGTTAATGTTACGAAAAGTAGCACAGTCGAAAGCCTAAGTAAAAAATATAAAATAGAGTGAGAAATGGAATAGCAACTTATCGTACATTGTTCTTATGGACCTCCCTCTCCTTTATTAGAACCGTTGTTCCCAAGTCAACTTTTATTATTACAACTTAGTACATGGGTGTAAGTTTGTTACCTAGCCTTTTATTTATTTTCGTAAGTACTTTATCACCTACTTGGAAGGTTCTGTTTCGTCTTGTCTCGTTATATCTTTGTAGCTGTATTTCCCGAGCTTTATTAAAATATTTTATTATCTGTGGAAAAAATGTCAACATGGAGTATCTCGCCTTAGTACATGGGTGTAAGTTTGTTACCTAGCCTTTTATTTATTTTCGTAAGTACTTTATCACCTACTTGGAAGGTTCTGTTTCGTCTTGTCTCGTTATATCTTTGTAGCTGTAGTTCCCGAGCTTTATTAAAATATTTTATTATCTGTGGAAAAAATGTCAACATGGAGTATCTCGCCTACCTGAGAAGGGATAGGTGTTTCACCAATAACCTGTCTTTGTGGGTGCCGGTCATATTTGGCTCTGTTACAAACTTTGCAGTTCGCTTCTATTTCATTAATCAGGCGAGTCATTTCTGTTTGCAATTTTCCTGAGCTGCTTTATGAGCCCTGCTTTGCTCTGCGGTTATTATTTCTTTTTGTTTATTTTTGTCAAGAACGTCAATGACTATTCTTTTGGAATGCCAGAAATTTGCTGTCGGAAATGTTTCCACTAGTTAACATTGGATAAATGCTAAGATTGGCAATTCGCACATAATTGCGTTTACTACATCTATCTTGACCGCCTCATACACATTTTCTATTAAGTTTTCTCTGTCAGAAAAATGTATGATATGCCTTGTTTTCTGACCAAACATATTTATAGTGCGCGTTGATGGGACTCCTTTTTTTTCAATAATTATTTGATTTCGAAAACAATTTACTGGTTTTTCGGTGGACTCGATAGTATACGTTAGCGACAGTTCGCTATGTATAATAGCCAAATCAGATGGGACACTTTCTTCTAAGGAATGCAAATTTTGTCATGACAAAGCGTCGGCAGCAAAATTTTCTTTCCCTGGCTTATAGAAAATTCGAGTGTTATTCTCAGCAATGAAAGATTTATATCTCTTTATTTTCGCGTTTGGATTTTTTCAGAGACTGCGAACGTCAGCGGTTGATGGTCGGTGTAAATATTGAGATTTTTTACGACGTATAGATAGTTTCTTAGGGGTTTTTAATGCCCACACTATGACAAGTAGCTCACGTTCGTTTGTCGCGAAATTTTGTTCGTTATCTCTAAGTAATCTGGAAATCATAGTAATTGGTTTCCCATCTTGAGATGGGACTGCTCCTAGGCCAAAAGATGAAGCATCTGTTGTCAAATCAAAAGGTTTTTGGTATTCAGGGTAGAGTAATATGACGTCTTTCAAAATGAGAATTTTTTGAGTTTCTCGAAAGTCGGACGTTGTTTATCGTAGAGGCTTACAGATATCTTTTTTTAATGTCCGGCGCTCACTTTGCCGTTGTCCCCTTTCAGTATTTCTGTTAGCGGTTAATCTTACATGGAACAATGTGGTTGGTTGTTCAAACTTCCCGATCGCTTCTTGTTTACTGGGGTTCGTTGTAATACCGCCTGAGAGGTCACGAATCCAAGATATTCAACTTTTTCTTTGAACAAGTGTGACATTTCTCGTGAGACCCCCATAATAGCTTCATATAGTTTATCAAATACCCCTGCAATATACTTTACATGTTTTTCCATGTTTTCTGAGAAGATGATAACGTCATCTACGCAAACATAACATGACTTACCAATTTGTTCCCAAAGTGCTTCGTCAACTGTTGTAAAATACTTTGTTTTTCCGTGATTTGAGAGAATGGCTACTATATTCGGGTATAGGGTATTTATCGTCGATGGTTTTAGAACCTAATTTCCTAAAGTCGATAACAAGTCGTTTCTTCTTGTTTCCCTATTCGTCTATTCCCTTTATGTCTACTACCCACACCGGGTTATTACAGAGTGATCGAGATGGCCTAATTATGTTATCTTTTAATAAATTGTTGGTTTCGGTATTTGCAAAATCAGAACCGCCCATTGGGTACGGGCACTATTTAGAATATATCGGGTCCTAGAGACGATACTGGTATTATACGGGAGACAAAGTCACCTGTTCGTTTTCTTATCATTTCTTTGAATTCTTTTTGGATTTGTTGAAGGACCTCTATACTTCCAACTTCTGTAAAGTTGACATTTGTGCACTTTAAAAATCGGATTATTTTAGATCCAAATTCAGTTTGCAATATTTTGAGGTAGATTATTATGAGGTAGATCAAGTCCTATTATTCCGTCAACAGTTGACAAGTTTGGGAGTGTAAAGAATGTAGCTGTTGTGTTGAAAAGAATCATGAGGCATTTTTTCTGAACAGAGTTAAAGCCATGAAGTTAAAGCCATTAACTAAGATAGGTATATTTACTGCTGTTACTTTTTATATCTCTGTTAAAGGTTTTATATAATTTGTTGAAGCACCCGTGTCTATAAGTAATTTAATTCTTTTACCTACTATCGATTGTTCTTCAAACGGTAGCAGGGAGCTATGTCTAAGAAATTGACTTCTTCGTACTGATTACATCTATCGTTACTGGCGACTACCTCCGATTCGGCAATAGCGTGGTATTCTTGCTCCTCTTGGTGAGGTGGGTTTTCTTCCTGAGAAAGGTGATTTACTCTTTGTTGTTTTGGTCCCGTGTACCTAGCAGTGCCACTATTTGCTCCATTTTTGGCTTGATTTGGAAATGGCGTGTAAAGGGGGACGTTTTGGTTAGTTTGTTAATTAGGTTGTCTAAACCGGAATAAACAGTCAGTGTCCATAGGTTGAGGTGGCTCCTGTTTAGGGAAAGGGCTGTCATTCTGAGCTTTCTGCTTACTGAAAAATATGCTTTTACCCTGTTGTGGGTTGCTATTGTCCGTAACTAAAATTTTTTGTTGTCGTTGCTCATTCCGTTGAGCTCGCTGCTCAAGACTTTTTGCATAATTATTTGCAAATTGGAAGCGTTCATGGGTAGACTCAACTTCTTGAGATAAAGCCAGAGCTGATGGCAGGTCTTTAGGACGTGCCTAAAAAAGAATGTCGGTCAAGGATTTCTTTGTGCCTGAAATAAATACCCTCAAGGATGCAGCCATAGTGCCGCCGTAAGTCATTATTGTCTTATTAAAGAGGAGCGTTAGTTTACGGTTTTCTCGTAGTACTGTATTATGGTCAAGTTTCCTTGGCGCAGAGTCGATAGTCTTGCTCAATTAGGTACATAAATAGGTCGTTTATCGGCGTATGTAAAGTCAATAATGTTAATGATTGCTTTAAAATTCAGTGGCGCGTCATACGAAGACAGCACCATTTTGGCAGGGGCTTTCATTTTATTTCTAATAATAGCTAATACCTGGAAATGTTTTGAACTTCCTGAATAGTTTTTAAAAACTTTATAAGCTATATGGGCGGCTGTACGCATTGAAACGTACGTTTCGTGTTTTCCTCAAAGTTAGGTACTCACTTCGCAATATCTACTGTTTCGTTGCATTGTATGTCTGGTAATATTTTAGCATCTTTAAATACTTCTACTCCGGTTACAGTCACTGACGTGTTGGTAAATTTACTTTTTAAATCTTTTATTTTTTGCGAGTGCAGTGTTAACTGCGAGCTCGAGTAGCGTTTTTATATCGGACTCGTTAAGCGTCATTTTATGTATTTAGTTCTGATCGGTCCACCAATTCTCGCGTTCGTTTGTTTTAAATTGTTTTAATTCAACAGGAATCTTGTGTAAACTGGATACTAATTCTTCTAGTTCATTAACACACAATAAGGGTATTTTTCTATGTAAAAGTTGAAAATTTTGCTCACAAAGATTTATTTTACAAATACCCGTGTGCGTTACAAAGATTTTTTAATTTAATTTTTTTTTGCATGGAATTTTTCTACAAGAATTTTAAATAGGCACTTAACTTGTCTTTTTGTTTTGTGTGTGTGTGTGTATTTTTTATAAATAAAAGTGACCGTCCGTCACTGTAGTTGCTGCTGCTGGTTTTGCTGGTGTTTTTATTTTTTGAATAGAGCGCGAATTTACTGTTGGGCGCCAATTAAGCTTTTGCTGTTCTCCCGACTTGTGCGATGTCACTAAGTTACCAGAGATGCGAGTCTTTTTAGGTCTGAGCGTGTTTATTCATCAAATCAAACTAAAAACTAAGTCCAAAAATCTTCTTAACGCGAAACTAGCCCTGTGACCTATATTCGCTGATACATCACTTTTGTCCAAGCGGATCGTATTTCGGACAGCCAGCGCATGGGTAGGCTGAGGGAAACATTGTTGCTGACACGCGGCTATGTTGTTGTAGCCGCACACGATGCATACGCTCAGACTGGTGACCATGCACAAATGTTCTTATTCTGCACGATCGAGCGGTTGTTGACTTATGATTGGCCGGATGTGTTAACTTATAAACATATTTAAAGCTACATATAAAATTATAATAAGTCGGTTTCTATTTGCAATCTGTCTTAAGACAATAAACAAATTGCTTAGAAAATAAAGTAAGATATAATAAAACTTAACAGGATTGTTTGAGCTCCAATGAGTGCAAATATATATTACATTATAGTTTGTCTATTTATCTCAGCACGTGTAATCTTTTAAAGTGGTGTGACCCTACTATTGTCTTAGAGATCCAGAGCCAATTTTTTTCGGCAGCCTTTGTAGCTCGCATAAGGGCCCTCGTTACAGTTAGCGCATGTGGCTGATTGGTTCTTCTCTTTCGGACAGTCGGTTCTTGGGTGATTTAATGAACATGTGGCATACTTGAATTGTTTGTTGCAGTATGCTTAAGTGTGTCCCAATGCTTGACACCGAAGAATTGCACCATATCGTTAATTTTTCTTGGCGGCTCAATTATGAAGATACTAATGTTAATAAACATCAGTTTATAAACTTTACAGTTTCTGTTATTAGGATCTAAGTCTATGAAAAACATATGTAATGGCTATTTGGTGATACGGCTTCTTACTTGTCGGCATTCTGAACTATAATACAGACCTGACCATTGCGTTGAGACATATACATGAACTCTTCAACGTTCATCTTATTTTTGAGCTATTGAAGTATTCCTTGTATATCATCTTCAAGCAACAAGTTAGATGAATTTGAGTTACGCCGTTTAGTGGGCAACTTTTCCCTGCAGTCTGCTTCTCAATTGAAACCGTTACCGCTTGGTTTTTCGGTCTACTCTTTGCGCGCAAATTTGTTTTCGAGTTAGATCAAAGTAGGTAATCGCCCGACCGAATATGAGGTGAGAGAGAGAGAGAGAAAGAGATATCTAGAACACTGATAAACTCCGCAGATGAGGAGGTATTGAAGCAGACATCCGTTCACGATAAGAGCTGTTTTGTGACTGTTTTTTTTCCACTTTTTGATTAATATGTTATACATTTCAGAAAAATTTGTATGTTGTCTTTAACTTTCTCAGTTAATCTGGGAAACCAATATGACATTGTTAAAGCATTCTATACTTTTACACATCCTCCTTGTCCCATGTTATCATGATGTTATTTTAATATATTTTTCTACATTTTTTATACCCTGAACCCATTGAAAATGGCTGAAAAGCTTATAATGGTTTTGTACAAATGTAATTAAAAGGCATACGGAGCATCTTCGACATTAAAGTATATATATTCTTGAGCAGCACCAATAGCCGAGTCGATCTAAACAATGTAAACTCTAAGATGAGTAACGCCATTCAACAAAATGCTACTATGCAGCTTGATTTTTTGAAATTTGAGAATGAAAACGACATCAGAATCATTGCGCTCTCACAGCCGAGAGAGCGAAAATCTAAAAATATAATGTACTCTCAGCTTTGGCTCTATGAAGGCCGTGCACGCAATTATGTTTGTATGTGAGTGAATATACATGCATAACAGCATATTTGAATGTGTTGTTATTCAAGGATCTGGCTTAAGCTGGCAAATAAATACATTTTCTTAGTTTTCTAGCGCTGACCATTGCTTGCACGCCATTGGCTGAACAAGAACTTCTCTCGAGCATACACTGTCCAAAAACAAAAGTAAAATAAATCTATGTGTGATATTTTCTTAACATAGTTATTGCACAAGTTGCGCCTTGTAAAAAAATGATTTTATTCTCAAATTTTCCTGCAAAATTTATAGTTAATATCTAGGGTAATGTATCATTTAAATAAAGCATGCATTTCATGGATAAATCAGAAGTACTTTGCGTCGATCGTAAGTTTAAAACTTTTCGCTCAATGTACTTCGAAAACGAAGCGACGCAAAGCAACATCGACCAGCTTTGCTGAAGGCAGGCTGGCGACTAACTTCGTTGCTCCTGTCAGCGCATCAAGTTAACGTTAAGCATTGCAAAATAAACTTTAACAACTGTTTTTGCAGCCGATCCTGTCTATTTACATCTACAATTGCAGAATGGCTCCAAATATAATAAAATCGATAGTAAAGATCAGACAGATAAGAACTTAACCAGCATTATACAGAAGAATGATAACACAGCCTATTTCAATTTATAATACTACAATTTCTTCACGAGAACGCAAGAATACACTGCATCAACCTAACAACGACGCTCAAAGTTCTGTATGCAAAAATTTAAAAAACTCGCTAAATTAGGGACTGTAGATCTGCCCGATGAGAAGCAATACTGCCTAGGATGCATAAATGGTTTGATTATGAAGGAGATCTGTTTGACGACAATACGCTTAAATAATTTAGAGATATTACTTAATTTTGCAATGCCCCAATAGTTATGAAGATCACATTTCCTACCATTCTTAAAAATTGGAGTGATAAAACTACTCCTGCACAGACGGATTTCAAGTCCTAATCCAATGCTCATTGCTTACCATGTACTGTACCTAAAACGAAATTTGTTTAAAAATTTGAAGTCTCCCCATATTGAGAACATCTCTCCCAGTCGTTGGCTCTGCGATATTTACTAAATTTCCTTAAAAAATTGCACAATTTGTTCAGGTATTTTAAACCCTTTGTGTACCAAGGAAAACCACGGGAACCCTGCCTTTCTCTTTCTGTAGGACATAATCATCCAGTATATGTATGTCGTAGAGCTGAAAAAGTTTCCAAAGCAGTAGTCCAAATAGCTATGCGATAAGATTCTCTGGCAATTGAGAGTAGACAAATTATTGATAATATTAAAGATGCAGTGAGTTAGATTATAGTCACATATATGATTTGAATTTGATTGACAATAAGATTGTAAAATTATACATATTTTACGTGCTTATATATAAATTTGGAAAAACCAGATCTAATATTTTATGCAATTTATTGAAAATTGTATTAATTTGGCATATTAATTAATCAAAAACAACAATTTCGTGTGGATGATAAGCATTGGATGGCAGATTAATGAAACGACGACCATGCCACTTTGCCGAAGTTGATACTCTCAAAACACATAGCGACAATTGGGTAGCCAGACTTTGGTGAAGGCTGCTAATGTCGTCCATTTGCGTTTTGTAAGGATCTATCTAGGGCTATTATGAGTCACATATACAAATAGAGTCAGTACTGCCAATCAAAAGAACGGCCAATTGGTCACAAGTAGAGTCATCGTCAATTAGCCGGTGATTAGCCGATGCACTGAGCCAGATTCAATTTAATGTTTCTCTTGTGAGCCTAGCTCTCATGCCTGGTACCGAGTAGAAGAAGCAGATGTCATCTGCATATGCACGTCTTTGCTATAAGGGTATGAGCAACGCTCAGTCGCACTCAAGATCGCGTGCGTGTGGCCCGCTTTACCCATAACTTTATCAGTGAATATTAAAATGCGACATCTTTCAGGTTTTGCTGCTAATATATCTGCCAGCTCTCCATCGATTTTAATAATTAGAATTCCAATCAACGCTTTATTAACGCAATTTCAGGGTTAAGGAAAAATTTCAAATTTGTTTTCAAGTTAGCTCGAATTTTAAAGTATAATGTTGTAATAAATAATGCACTCATAATAATCATTTTTGTAATTTAAAAGAATATCTTAATATATTAGCATATCTTCGGCATGCCGAAGATTCAATACCCTTGAAGACATTTTCCTTACGGTTTTACAGATCTGTGGGAATAGTAAAGTTCATAAATGGAGAGTCTGATTGAAATATTGTTAAAAAAAAATTATTTTGCCATACAAAAAATCATTTATCGACAGATCCTTGCAATAGTGCCATAATTTAGCAGTGCGATGTTGATATTATTTGGCTCCTGTGTAAGCATCATAGGTTAACTAATAAATGGCGGAATTGGTCAAGATATCTAAGTAAAAAGATTTTTCATACAAGAACTTGATTTGGTAGCTGTTGGAATAATGAGTGTTGAAATACACACACACTCATTAATACAAAAGTTACAATGACCAAGTAGGCTTTTGTTATTTTCAGTCTTGATACTTGATACTGCTTATACTGCTTATATCAATAAGTAAAATAATAAATACAAAACGAACATAAAACTAAATAGTATTTTTATTTAATTGTGTATATTACAATAGGTTATGGACTCAGTCACCGCAAAACAAAATAAAAGAAAATTGTACCCAATTAAATAAATAATATATAAAAAAAAAAAAAACATTCCAAAATATTTTGGAAATTTTTATTTAAAACAAAAAAAAAAAGTTTATATTCGTGCGTGTGAATATCCGGCAACACGTAATTAACATAACTCCTTTACAGCTTTACAGCGAAGAGGACAAATAATTGAAAACATATAAAGTGTGTGAGTGTATGCACACAAGAATTCTACAGGAAAACATTTTAAAGAAAATAAAAGAACAATGCAAAAGGAAAGTTAATTCAAAAATATTTCACCTTTTAATGGCGAGAAATATTCTATATGGAAAGTTCGTATGATAGATCTCTTTGCTCAGAACGATATTTTATATGTTATTGAAAAGGAGAAACCATAAAAGATAGACGATAAATGGTCTAAGGCAGACAGAGCAGCAAAAAGTATAATTGAATTTCTTCATTTCTGTCATTTGCTGAAAATAATAATTCTGCAAAGGAAATTTTAGACAATTTAGACTCGGTGTACGAGCGTAAAAGGTTAGCTACGCAACTTTCCATACGTAAGCAGTTATTAACTTTTAAATTATATGCTGACACTCTACTTATGCTTCACCTTAATAAATTTGACAAATTGATGAATGGGTTAATATCATCAGGAGCTAAAAATGAGGAGGTGGATAAAGTGTCACATTTACTTTTAACTTTACCTCTTGCTTATGATGGGATGATTAATGCTAATGAAACTTTGTTAATTGAAAACTTCACCCTGGCATTTGTCAAAAATCGATTACTTGATCATGAAGTCAAACTTAAGAATGCTAGTAAAGATACTAGCAGTAAAATTTTGCAAGCTGTAGCTCAAAATGGCAAAAATGGCAATAAAACAAGTCCGTTGCTTTTAAAATCAAAATTTGAGCCCAGGCACACAAACAATTTTAAAATGAATATCCAATGCTATTTTTGCGGCGAAAAGGGGCAGTTTAAAAAGGATTGTTAAAATTTTAAAAGGTCATTGAAAAACAATGAAAAGAATAGACAAGCCCAAGTAGCAACCACACAGCCGAGCGAAGGTTTTGCTTTCATGTTGAAGCAGCAGGGTATGAATTATAAAGACGAAGGTAATGTCTCATTCATATTGGATTCTGGAGCCTCAGACCATATGATAAATAGTGTAAATCTGTTTGTGGAATATATTATACTGGAAACACCAATTGAGATTGCTATTGCAAAATTTGGAGAGTACATTTATGCTACTGCTAAGGATACAGTAAAACTAGAGCAATTTTAATAAAAATATTACCCTGGAAAATGTGCTTTTTTGCAAGGACTTCCCACACAATTTACTGTCGGTACCAAAGATGCAGAATGCTGGTATGACAATGGAGTTCAATTCAACTGGTGTAAGAGTCTTCAAGAACGAACAAGGCGTTTTGGAAGGTATGCATGTAATGAATGTTCCTATGGTTGAATTCAAGATAAACCATGGAGCATTTACAATTGAATCTAAAATAGACAAAAATTATCGCTTGTGGCATGAAAGATTAGGACACATGAGTAGAGGGAAGTTTTCAGAAATCGTGCGAAATAATATGTTTGAAGATATAGAAATTTTAAAAAATGTGCAACTGAATGGCAAGTTATGTGACGCTTGTGTTAATGGTAAGCAAACTAGACTCCCGTTTAAGAGTACTAAAAATAAAGATCATGTCAAGAGACCTTTGTTTATGGTTCATTCGGATGTTTGTAGTCCAATAACACCTTCAAGTAATGACGAAAAAAACTATTATGTAGTTTTTGTAGATCAATATACACATTATTGTGTAACTTATTTGATAACCTATAAATCTGATGTGTTTTCTGTTTTCAAAGATTATGTGGCAAAGAGCGAAACACATTTTAACCTAAAGGTTGTAAATCTCTACATTGATAATGGAAGAGAATATTTGTCAAATGACATGCGTCATTACTGTGTAGAAAAAGGCATAAGCTACCATTTAACAGTACCTCATACACCGCAACTAAACGGAGTATCAGAACGCATGATTAGATATATAACAGAGAAGGCGAGGACAATGATTAATTCTGCAAAATTGGATAAAAGGTTTTGGAGTAAAGCGGTTTTAACAGCAACATATTTAATTAATAGAACTCCAAGTAGGGCCTTCCGGGATAAGAAAACTCTATTTGAACCAAATGTATATAAGTTGTGGAATATGGGTACTAAAGTTTTTGGTAGCAAGAAATGTTGTTGTTGATGAAAATTCTAGGACTGTAGTGAATGACTCGAAGTTCCAGAATGAGAGTATGGAACGGGTAGATTGATAGTCTGGATAGTCTACAACGGATTTCGAACACAGATTCGAATGAAAATGAGTGAAATATCCGGAAGGAGAGTACGGAAGAAAAATCTGATAGTGAAATATCAGTAGAACAGCCTAGTGGTACATCAAAAGAAAATGCCAGTCCAACTGAAATGGTTGGGGAAAAGGTGTCATGTACAAAATCAAATAAGGAGGAAATTGAAGTCAGAAGAAGTGAAAGGTTGAAAGATAAGCCACAGGTTTCATATAGATTCGCAAGCAGTTGCTTAATAAACGCGCACACTTTTACTTATAGTATTCCAGTTACAAATGATGAAATAAAGAGTTAAAGAAGAATTAGATTCTCATTTGTATAATAAGACATGGACTTTAGTAGACAAACCTTAAGGTAGGAACATAGTTGATTGCAGATGGATTTTTACTATTCAAAATGATGAAAATGGCAACCCAATTAGATATAAAGCCAGACTAGTAGCTCGAGGATTCACACAGGAGTATCTTATAGACTACGATGAGACATTTTCTCCAGTTGCAAGATTATCTAACTTTAGATTTATTTTATCAATTGCAAACCAATTTAATGTAAAAGTACACATTATGGATGTGAAAACTGCATTTCTAAATAGTATTTTGAAAGAGGAAATCTATATCAGTATTCCAGAAGGTTTATCACATGCAAGTAATAAAGTCTGCAAACTAAATAAGTCAATTTATGGATTGAAGCAGACGGCACGATGTTGGTTTGAGTGTTCTGAAAAAGCTTTAAAAGGAATGGGCTCTGTTAATTCAACTGTAGATCGTTGTATCTATCTACTTGATAAAGGGGATATATTGAAAAATATGATATATATTTTGTACGTAGATGATTTAGTTATTGCAACTGAGAATAATGATTCATTGAGTGATTTTAAGTCATGAGTTTAGGATGACAGACTTATGTGAAATAAGACATTTCATAGGAATAAAAGTAGAAAGACGTGATGATCATTTATATCTAAGTCAGTCAGTATATATTAGTAATATTCTTATGAAGTTTAACATGGAGGTATGTATGTATTTCAGTTAGTACACCACTTCCAAGTAAGCTCAATTATATTGCTTTGAATTCTGGTATTCAATGAAGGGCCCCATGTAGAAATATATTGATATATGATATATTTGTCCAATGTTGGATTTTGCTTATAAAAGGA
Source organism: Drosophila montana (assembly GCF_035044405.1). Taxonomy (NCBI): domain Eukaryota; kingdom Metazoa; phylum Arthropoda; class Insecta; order Diptera; family Drosophilidae; genus Drosophila; species Drosophila montana. Next base: position 27,727 of record NW_026996547.1, read on the forward strand.
GCGCATTGTAAAAATTAATTACTGCCGAGTTTGGTCAAGATATCTTTGAAAAAAAAGGTTGTTCATACAAGAACTTAATTCCGATCGTTTCTATGGCAACTATATGATAAAGTATTCCGATGTGGATACGATTTTGCATGTATGTTTATGAGGAGTGAAGTTAAATTCTTAAATGCTGAGTTGGGTCAAGATATCTTTATAAACAGTAAAGTTATCCATAAAGATCCAACTTTTCGACCGATCGTTTCTATGGGAGCTTTCTGATTTAGTGGTCCGATCTGGCCCGCTTCGACATATATATGTTCTGCATGCAACAGAAAGACGGGCCTATGCAAAGTTTTTAAGCGATAGTTTTAAAACTGAGAGACTAGTTCGCATAGAAATAGTCAGACGGACAGACGGACATGGCTATATCAAATCGGTTGTTGATGCTGATCTAGAATGAATAAACTTTATGGGATCGGAGACGTCTTCTTCTGTGCGTTACATATTTCATGACAAAATAGGAATACCCTTGTAGAGGGTATTAAAACAATCAAAAGAAACGCAGATGTAACATAAGCTACAACTGTATATATGTACATATACACTTACATATAATATTCGCCCATCTCATTACCCATTAATAAGTAGTGAATATTATTTGTTTTAGTTCAATCTTCTTGAAGTCAGCGAGGAGCTCATTGTTTGGAACTCTACTTATTATGTGTTTCAACAACTCAAGTTGGCTGACATTTATTTTGCTTCAAAGTATTTCTTATTCATAGAAATATTTTTGGGAATATTGGTAAACAAGGAATACTCATTTTATTTTCAAGCTCGCCTTTTATTTTTAAGTATTGATGGTCGGTAAAATGGCGTAATGGTTATTACAAATAGGCGGAAAGAGTCTTCTCCGACACCAGGACCATAATCTTTTTTAAAAATCTTAAAATAAATACAGTCATCGGTTGTAGTAGACAAAGAATTTCAAATGTGAGCGATCCAGAATAGCACGCAGTAATCAGGGGCTGAATAAGAAATATCAATTTTCACAAAAACAAATCTAAAATCTCCTAGAGACATACAAAATTCTACCAATCCCGTGAAAAGAAGAAAAACGTACAATTCGCCTATATACTAACTTTAACTTTCTAAATTATTTAAAAACTCTTGACTGCTGCTGTATATGCAAACGCGAAAGAAGTTTTTTAATATGGCTTGCCAATAACATACAGTACATCTTGTATATATGCAAATTTTACAAAAAAAAGTAATACGTTTCTGATGGCAACCTTTTTATTCTAGTGCATACAGTTATTTGCCTTTTTCTGTCAAAAATGTACAGTTTGTTAAGAGTTTGTTAAATCATTACTTACCAGTTAACTCATTTAACATAACCACTAACCAAACAACATACAGATGAGACATCTAGTACAATTATGTTGGACATTCAAAACTGCTGACATCTGGTCCAAAATCGTCTTCCTTTTTGTTCGGGTACGAGACACGCTCACTTGCTAGGCTAGCAAGAGAGTTAGAAATATATATAATTTGTGTGGTAGAACGGCATCACTGTTTTTTATCTCGCTCTCACTACAGGAAAGTGCTTTGGCTTACTCTGAGTGCTCTCTTATTATGTCTAGGGATCGTTTAAACGTATGTGTCTGTGTCTGTCCGCACAAGCAACAATGCGAACAAATTCAATTTTTTCTCAAATGTCTGAGGCATTTCTTCCCTTTTTAGGGGACGAGTAATAAGAAAAAATGAAATGGTTTGCCACGTCGATGCGAAATTCTTGCATTTTAGCTCGTTATCCTTGGTAAGGGTACCTAACCGTTTGCATGTATGCATGAAAAATATTTTGGACTTGACATGCACACTTGCACAATTTTGTATATGAATAGATGCGTTTATGTGCCTGTTGGTTGCCTGCCTGCCTGTCCGATTCAAATTTAACAAGATTTGAAGTTTTTGTGAAATCTGAATTTCGAGCTCTACACTCAGACACACACACACACACACACAAATGTGTGTGAATGGGCATATGGAACCTGTCTGACGCGCGCCCTTCTTTTTTATGATTTCGGCTTTGAATTGATGAATGAATGTTGACCACTAATTACCTGAAACAGCCCGTTGGACCGAAAGGGTAAACGCTTGGCAAGCACCTGAACTTGCATATGTAGGTCAAGTTCACTTAAATGATCTTATGGCCAGCGGAAATTTGTGAAAAAATTCAAATATTTTTAATATTCAAATAACCAAATACAAAAATGGGGGCGATTATATATAATAATTTTATTTATAATTTTATTGACTTATATATATATCTTTTTCATTCAATTTATTGAGAGTAAGCGAAAGTAGTTTCCTGTACTGGGAGCGCGATAAAAGACAGCGATGCCGTTCTACCACACAAATCATATGGGTTTCTAACTCTCTTGCTCGCTTAGCAAGTGACCGTGTCTTGTACCCGAAAAAAAACGAAGACGAGTTTGGACATGATGTTAGCAATTTTGAATGTCCACATTGATTTTACTAGATGTCTCATCTATATGTTGTTTGATTAGTGATATAACCAATTGATATATCAGCGTTACTGTGTTGTACTGTGTATGCATGTAAACTAATTCAGAATATCTAATTTATTTTTGTATGTGCCCACATTTGAAAGCCATTTTTATGCCCCTAAAGGGGCATAAAGATAGGACAACAAATATAGAATTTATGCAACGTTTGATTTCTAACACTGCAACGCTGGTGGAAGAAGCCAATCTGCCGCTACGTAAGTTGCGTAGTTGGCTGCAGATAAGTTTGTGTGTTGTGCACAAATGCATGCAGCGTAAGCGGCTTTGAATTAATATTGAGCTCTATTAAGCGATTTGTTGGATGCAAAGCGTTATCCTATAAACCAAAATTTTATATTGGCTGAGGGGGGTACAGGCGATTTTGTAGTCGATCGTACTCGTCTTTTTTTGAAACATTTGTATGTTATTATATTCAGATAATTTCGCTTTGTTCTCATATTAAGGACATTTTTAGGAAATATTCGGAATTGTTTATTGAACATTTTGGCTAGCTAAAATAAAAGGCGATTAGCATTTATGTTTTTTTGTTATTTAGTCCTGTTTTTTGTATTTTCCAACAGTTTTCCGCTATTTTAGAGAATGCTTCGTTATTGTTTATTGAATTTTTTGGTTTGGTTAAATAAAAAAGGGAATAACATCTATCTTTTTTTTTATTATTTTTATTTAGTCCATTTCTACGTCTTTCAAAACTTAAGTTTTGTGTTTGCAGCCATCGTTATTTGCTCCCTGTCTGGGGATATATTAAAAATAATGCGTTAAACGAAAAGAAAATTATTTAAAAAGTCAATAAATGTGTGAAAATGTGTGCTTCATGCTTTACTTGCACTTCGCTAGGAAAAATTGCACTGAGTAAATCTAGAAAATCACTGTTTCAAAACAGTTTTTGAACTTATTCCTTTCTCGATAATACCACACTATTTTGATACTAACCTTTTTACCACATTATTTGTTTTGAAGTAGTCATAGTTAGCTTCTTCTTTGACCTCACCAACTTCCGCATTAAAATCCAGGAAGTTGAATAAATTAAAACTTTGAAATTTAAAATACCGAAGGCAACTAGGCAGACATGATAATAAAAATTAAGAAAATATAATTATATGATAAAAAATAAACATAACGCAGTCCCTCATCTAGTCTTTCACTCTGAAAGTCATTCACTAAAATACTCAAAAAACACAAATAATGGACACAATATTTGCTATTTATTTAGTGTCTTTTTCACATTAAGAGCTTTGCGCGGAACTCAACTCCTAAGCCCTCATATTTATGTCAATATATGCATCACGTCCAGTGCACGTCCAAAAGGTTCATTTTATTAAAAACAGTTGAATTTTGCATACCTTGGATGCTTAACAAGATTTGACACTCTACGCTGAAAGCTCTATCGACGCACATTGAGACCCCAGTGGCTAACCTCAAATTATTAATTCATTTTGTTATTAATATTTCTTTATATTATATATAAAATTGTTTATTCTGACTGACTGATGATCAACACACAGCCCAAACTGTAAGATCTAGCAAGCTGAAATTTTTACCTCTGTGATGGAAATGCACACTAAGACAAGTGCGGATTATTGCAGAAAATGTTTGTATGATATTTTTTTGTTTACTGTCCGGTCGGCTTCGAACTCGCCTCGCAACAAGAACTTTGTGATACGTAATTGTGTTGATTCCAACTTCTGCTAGTAAACATATGTACAAGTGAGATTTTGGGCTAGCTCCAAGCGAACTGCAGAGGTGGCTATGCAAATGAAAAGGCAAGCCATGCGATATATTTGTCATTGAGACAAGAATTTCTTTCTAGCATACACTGTCCAAAAACTAAAGCTAAATAAATCTACGTGTGCTATTTTCTGAATATAGTTATTGCACAAGGAGCGCTTTGTGAAAAAATTATTATACTTTTAATCGTTAGTATCTAGGTTAATGTATGATTCATGGATTAGGCATAAGTACTATGCGTCTTTCGTAAGTAAACAACTTTTCGTTTGAAGTGAGAAAAGCCAGATGAAAAGGCAGGCTAGAAATTTTGCGTCGCATTCAAATGTATGAGCGTTACTCATCTTAGTATTTATATTGTCTTTGACATGACCATCACAATTTTGAAAAGACCCATCAGCCCTGATATATGTAGGTATCTCTTTTGGGTTGAGTTCCCGCATGTGGCCTAGACTCTCATAGTCTTCTATAAATTCAACATATCGCAGGTATTTATCTTTAAGTAGTCGTCGTTGTACAGCTTAAAACCGTGTTGCTGGTCCTTGTTGGTTGTTTGCAAAGGTCTTATTCGCCATTTTGAACCCTTACCTTTGAATATCTTGAGTGTGTGTCCCGAAAATGCTATCCACTTTCAAATCTTCGGAATCTGGTGGCAGGTCTGCTTTGGTGTCCTCCAACTCCCAAAATTCTCGGAGTGAGGCGTTGATGTCAACAGCAGTAAGCAGCGTGGTAGCAGATGCTATGCTCGAGATGGTAATGGCAGTGATCACGCATAGAAATACCGTCGACATTGCAATAACATTGCCATGTCTGTCTAGCTTCTTCTCGCCAGTAGTTACAGCGCACACATAGTCCGCACCTAAAAGATTGTCTATTGGAGATGTAGTGTTAAACATCGGATCTGCAAGCGGAATATCATCGAAGTTCTCCAGTGCAGATGCATTGATGTTGTCCCACTGCGTCATTGTCCCAAATAACTGGGGGATGCTCAGCATAATGAAGCCAGCGTGTAAGACTTGCCTTCAATCTGCCCCTTGTTTGTGCGTGTTGTGAAAGTTGCTCCATTATTTTGCATATATTGTTGAATTTAATAGACCGCCATCGATTCGTCCGTAATGATCTGCCGTCAAGTTACTACTTCTTGTATGCACACAAATTCAATGAGATTAACTTGTGTTAGAAAAAGATGAACCTATTAGTTAATTGAATTGAATTTCACAATGTTGCGCAGACAATAAGTAAAAGTATTCATAATTAGCTACCGCGTGGAAATGCTAAGAAGGAATGTCAATGAAAAAGAAGAAAAAAAATATCGTATGGTTTCGAATGGATCCGTTCCTCAACAATATCACGAGGTTCTCCAACAGCTTGTTTACGTCATCAATTTTTCGCAGAAGCTCATCCAGTCCGAAAGACTTTGATCTGATCCTCTCTTACGTCGTAACTAACATTGTTCTTGACAGCCTCTAGCTGCTACAAGCCTGGCGCCTGGCTCATTAATCAGAAGTAGGCAAGGCTGACTTGACTTCCCTTTTTCGCCCTTAGAATCGCCTATTTATCCACCTGGATTCATGGGTTCATCAGGCGCAATCAAAGGATGACCTTTTCATGGTGCGATTGGCCCTTGCCCAGTCAGATGCCAGCCCGAGGGTACTGTAGCGTTTCCCTCGCGTGGACGAGCCTAATCCAATCCTTCGACCTCCTGGTCGTTGGCTTGGCGTAGCCTTGGCCTCGCATTCTCGTTTTAACTTGACGACAGTGTTCAATTTTTATGCAGCTTCGTTTTTGATGTTGGTCGATTGGTTATAATTGGGTTGGGTGTACTCGACGGAGTACTACCCGTGTACATCGATTTTGCTACTTACACCTTGAGGGCTCGAGCCCACTAGCCAGTCTTCGTTAATTTCCGATGAGTTTGGAGACCTTACCTCTCGCGAAGTTTTGCGGATTTTCATTTCCATATAAGGAGCACCCGATTTGCTCGACCAGGTAAGCATAGCCGAAGGTGTTTGGGGCTCTGGGGGTTGCCCATGGCACCAATCTTCGAAAAAATGAAATATACATGATCTGTATATAGTGTACTGGAAATACTTGTCAGATACGCGGCCATCAGTATTCTCGTTTGTAAATTTATATAAAGGCATATAATTTTTCATGGCGCCCCCGGGAGGACTCTTTTAAAGTTAATAAAAAAAAAACAAAATAAAAGAAACTCAAGTAGTTAACAGTGCAATTAGTTGTGTGGCGCGCGAGTAATTGAATTGTACCGACGACCGACCGATGAAGTAGCTTCGGAACAGCAGGTACTTTGTTAAAAATTGAAAGGCCAAAATTAAATTTTTTCTAATAAAGCCGATGGTTTCGTTGAGCAAAGTTGTAAATTACATGCACTTAAATAAAGTGCTTTGGTTATATTATAGCATATCATTGCTAAACTGCCCGCTATCCCTAAACTATTTGAAGAAAAAATTACTTTGACTTTGATTCTTTTCTGCATCGTGGATCGTAAAGAATCGCTCAACTCATTGGTAAATTATGTTATTTACGTTTTGGGCGGACGCAATTCGAGAATTCACATTACCCGATGGATGCGAATTTGCGTTCATACCGCCAAGAGCTCAGAATTTCGGGGGTCTGTGGGAGGCAGGCGTTAAGTCTGCAAAGCACATACTTCTACGGATAGTAGGCAACCTGCTGTTAACGACCGAAGAGCTCCAGACAAATCTAGTTGCAATGGAAGCCGTGTTCGTGACGCGGGGCTATGTTTTTGTAGCCGCACATTCAACGTCAGATTGTTGATCATGCACGATTGCTGATTGGCCGTTGACGGATGTGTTAACTCCTCCTTCACTAAGATGAATGCCGCCCTCGGGTTTTCCCAGACTGTTAATAGCAATCTGTAGGGAAGATTGGTAGCTGGCTCTTTTTTATCTTTGGTACATGAAAGAGCCCATAAGGTAGGATGACGATGATTGCGGTGTTGTAGTCAGCTTTTTCTTTCTGCCGCCAATGTATCGTAGATTTTTAGTGATATCAGGATTGGCTATGTTGCTGAACCAGGGTGTCTTCGGACGATATTCTTCAAGTTCCGGGACAGAGCCTTTTTATTTAAGCTTAATCATCGAATGTTAGCAGGATGTTGGCATGGTTTTTTCTGTACTGCTGTCTAACTTTATTGTGCCCATGGTTCCTGTTAATTATGATGACCCCGTTATCCTACAGAATGTTGACGTAAGCGTGGCAGCGTGACAACATTAATGTCTCGAGTTTTGATATTATAATTCTGTCTCCTAATAGTAATGCTTGATAGAGGTGGCCTGTTTCGATTCGCTTCTCTTTTGCAACCCTGACAATGGTGTTTATGGTTTCGGTTAATATATGAATTTATGCTTGTACTCGCGTGCTTATAACTGCCTGTCTTGATTCAATTAATTGTTGGCTGTAATTAAGTTTTTCAAACTATTTGAACTTTTATATGACCTATGTCATAATCTAGTTTTTTTTTTCATATGAGATTGAGGAAAATGGTTTTTATCCAATCTGGATTCCCCAGCTATTTCCGAGCACATGGATACATGGTCTGAGATATTTGAAATTTTACTAAATAATTGCGTTTCCGTCAATTGGTGTCTTTGGAGCTGCAGTTCCTCAGCTTTATTAATTTTTTTAATTATTTCTGCTTTTAATTCTGGTGTGGATGAATGTATTACATCGATTGATTTCTTGTTGTATATTGTGTTGTCTGGTTGTATTCTATTATTGCCTGAAGTATCAGTTCAACTGTGTTGTTTAGGTGTTTTTCTTTTTATTGTCGAGCACCTTGCGGTTTTCTCGAGAGTGGTATGAATCTGTCTGCTTGGCCATTTGACGTACTAAATTGATGGCTCTATGTCTAAAATTATTCATGACTGATGGGTTGGACAATAGCGATTTTTGAAAATGTATTATTGCAATCTAAAAAATATTTGTTGTCTGTGGAAAAAATGTCGATGTGGAGTATCTCACCTACTTGAGAAGTTTGCAACTATTTCGTTTACCAGACGGGTCATTTTTATCCATTTTTGTTATTTTCTAGAGCTGCTCTATGCACCTTGTTATGCTCTGCTGACGTACATGACCATTCTTTTAGAATTCCAAAATTTTGTTGTGGGAAAAGTTTCGAACAATTTATTTTGGATAAATGTTAAATTGGCAATTCGCACATAATTGCGGTCGCCACGACCTTCTTGTCCGCATTATACACATTTTCCATGAGACTTTTAATGTTTTAAAAATGTATGATATGTTTTGTTTTCTAACCGAACATAATGTTAGTGCGCGAAGAAGGGATTCTTATATTAATATTTGATTTCAAAAACAATTAACCGGCTTGTTGATAGATTTGATAGTGTAGGTTGGCGACAGCTATGAACAGAGGCCAAATCAAATCTTCTAGGGCATGCAAATTTTGTGGTGATATGGCATCAGCGCATATCATTATCATTATCTCTTAGGGTCCTGGAAATCATAGTTATTGTTTTCCCATCTGCTCCAAAGCCTACGGGTAAGGCTTCTGTCGTCAAGTCAAATCGTTGTTGGTAGTTAGGGTAGAGCAGTATGACGTCTCCCGAAACGAGAATATTTTTCAGTTTGTCAAAGGTTGTTTGGCTCCCAGGTATCTTTTTTGATAGACCAGCTCTCACTTTATCGTTTTCGCCATAAGTATATAATCCGTTAGCTATTGATGCAAAATCTTTAATAAAGCACCTGTAATAGCTTGGTAGATCCAGAAATAATCTAACATGAAATAATGTGGTTGGTTGTTCAAACTTTAATGATAGCTTCTACTTCCATAGCGTTGGTTGTAATACCGCCTCGAAAGACCACTATCCAAAATAATCTAATTTTCTTTGAAAAAGTTTGACTTTTCTCGTAAAACCCTTATAATAGATTGATATGTCTTACATGGTCCTCCATGTTGCCTGAGAATATAATAGCATCATTAATATAGATAGACATAGCATGACCAATCTGTTTCCGAATCTCTCTGAAAAATGCTGGGACAATTTTTCAAGCCAAAAGGGAGTCGGAAAAAGGAGGACGGCTGTTATGTTGGGTATGGGATGTTTACCGTCAATGGTTAAGCATTTATTTTTAAAATTTATAACGTGACATTGTTTCCTGTTCCCTTTTTATTTACTGACCTAACCTAGTTATTATAACAGTTAAGTATATTAACATTGCCCAATTATATTTTCTGTGAGCAAGATAATGGTTTCATTATTTACGAAATCTGACGCCCACATTGGGTAAGTGTATAGTTTTTAGTATATCGGGTCTTCAGTCTCCGTTCGAATGGTAGTGACGATATTGGTATTACACGGGAGTGCTTCATTGGGGTCAGCAAAGACGCCTGTTCTTTTTCTTACCATTTCATTAAATTCTTGCTACTTCTGTAAAAAAAATAAAGACTTTTGGTCATTTCTAAAATCTGATTATTTTAGATCCGGATTCGGCTTATAATTGTTTATTTTTAAAACCAATGTAGCGTTTATATTATTATTGAGTAGCTTAAGCTATACTATTTCATCAAAGGTTGACAAATTTGGGACAATAAGGAATGTGATAGTCGTGTTGAAAACGTGCATGAAGCACTTTTTTAATAGAGTTGAAGAAATGAAGTAACTTAACCAAGAAAGGTTCTTTTACTGTAGTCCTGTAAATGGTTTATATGATTGATTTAATTGGTTTACCTACTTCCGTCCGCTCTACTATCGGTAGTTGGGAGCTTTGGCTAAAAAATTGATCTCTTGTACTGAGCATCATCATCGGCATATTCGGCTACCTCTGACTCCGCAATAGTTTCGTATCTATGGAAATATTGTCTTATTTGTGAGAAGCGTAAGCGTAAGAGAAATAACTCCTAATAGTATTGTTTCTGTTCAATTTGGTAAATGGGCGTACCTAAAGTCAAGTCTGTTAATAATAGCTTTAAAATTTAATTTTGTGTTATACGAAGACAGCACCAAATCAGCAATATCGAATGTCTCGTGACATTCTAGGCTTCTATTATTTCGGCATCTTTAATTATTTATACCTCGGGTGCGAAATGTGTTAGAAACTTTATTATCCCTTTCTTTTAATTTTTATCCAAACGCTTGGGCCTGACTAGCAAGTGTAGTAATAACCGTAAAGACGAGTAGGGACTTTATATTGGATTCGCAAAACGGAGCACCAATTGTCACGTTTACTTATTTTAAACTGTCCTTGGCTCACAGCATCTTTGTATAACCCGGCTACTGAATCCTCTTGTTCAGTTTTTTGTTTTTTAACAACCCTAAAAATGTAAAATTTTGAAAAGTGTCACTATGTTATAAGAGGTATTTGTTTTTTAGTTACGGATTTATTGTTTAAGTTAAACTTAAGCTAGGTGTAAAAATGTTCTTAAAGCAAAGCTAGCCCTGTGACCTATATTCGCTGATAGAGCACTTAGTCTAGGCGGATCGTATTTCAGACAACCAGTGTTGATCATGCACAAAAGTGTTCTTATTGTGAATCTACGACTGGCCATTGACTTATAGCTGGCCGGTTGTGTTAACTTATATCACTAACCATACAATGCATAGACTTGTCAAATGTTAAAATAATCGGATACCGATAAATCGTCAACGACTGAGCCCCATGGGTGACCGCGACCATTTTAGTGTGCCCAGACAAAGTAAGACTGCTGAGAGTGGCAGCCGAACGCCGGCCTCGACAGCCGAACGTTCAGTATGAAGCCGCATCCCGCTCAGCGCACAACGTTGCTGCGGCTGATGCTGTTTTGTAATATATGTATCTTTTCAGCCCAAATACATACATATGTGTATATGCGTGTGCAGAGTGCCCCTCGCTCACACTTATTGCTTTGCGCACTTGTGTGCATCTCCTTCTCCCTGCATAGCTTCTCAAAAACCCCGAGATCTACAAACATACATACATATGTTTGTGTTGTGTGGATGTGCGCACAAGTAGATCGCGGCGTTTGTCGCGAGCCAGAGATTTTTTCTTCAATTGTGTGCCCTTTGTGCCTGTGGTGGCAAAAGGCACACACATTCAAATGCTCTATCATATATTTCTTCGGCCAGTCAGGCATAATGAGAAGAATCTGATATATTTATATTCATTAAAAACTTAAATGACCTAAATGATATATTTATGTATTATATTTTAATTTTTTTGTTTACTGTGGGGACCAATTTTGCTTAAAATTAAAAAAAAACTAAGTCGTATTTCTGCAAGGGTAATTCTTCGTCGGCTTGTCGAATAATTTAAGAAAAGACCAAACATTGAAAATGTTCAATTTTTTCGACTTGCTACTTGTGCACACGCACACTCTTTCGAGTAAGCAGTTGTGTGACATTATTAAAGGGTTTGGCCTGTTCATGTGCAAATCTCCTATTTTCCATGCTTGTTGTAAGGGTAAGGGTACCTGAACGTTGGCATGTGTGCATAATAACTTTTTGGGCCTGCCAAACACACATACTTACACACTTTTCTATATGGATGGAAGCATTTATGCGTTTGTGTGCGTGTTGGTTGCCTGCCTGCCTGCCCGATGCAAATTTGACCAAATTTGAAGTTTTTGGCATTTCTAAATTTCGAGCTCTACACACAGACACACACACACACAAAAATGTGTGCGAATGAGCCGATCAAGGGTTTGTCGTGAGACAGAGATATTTTCATCAATGGGTGCGTAAATTTGGGCGACGGTGGGCTTGCGGCTTGCGTAAGGCACAAATGTGTGAACAAATGGACAAATGGATGCAGACGCATGCTGGACATTCTGATCGTTTATTGCCTGCCATAACACCCTTTAACCCAAAATGTTTACTATGTCAAAAAATAAATAAAAAGATCACTTGCATTTTTTCCATATCAAAGTGCAAACGAGCGGCAAGTGCGGTTCACCTGTTTTCGTTGCCTGTTCACACATGTGTGCCTTACGCAAGCCGCAAGCCCACCGTCGCCCAAATTTACGCACCCATTGATGAAAATATCTCTGTCTCACGACAAACCCTTGATCGGCTCATTCGCACACATTTTTGTGTGTGTGTGTGTCTGTGTGTAGAGCTCGAAATTCAGAAATGCCAAAAACTTCAAATTTGGTCAAATTTGCATCGGGCAGGCAGGCAGGCAACCAACACGCACACAAACGCATAAATGCTTCCATCCATATAGAAAAGTGTGATAGTGTGTGTGCTTGGCAGGCCCAAAAAGTTATTATGCACACATGCCAACGTTCAGGTACCCTTACCCTTACACCATGCATGGAAAATAGGAGTTTTGCACATGAAAAGGCCAAACCCTTTAATAATGTCACACAACTGCTTACTCGAAAGAGTGTGCGTGTGCACAAGTAGCAAGTCGAAAAAATTGAACATTTTCAATGTTTGGTCTTTTCTTAAATTATTCGACAAGCCGACGAAGCATTACCCTTGCAGAAATACGACTTAGTTTTTTTTTAATTTTAGGCAAAATTGGTCCCCACAGTAAACAAAAAAATTAAAATATAATATATAAATATATCATTTAAGTCATTTAAGTTTTTAATAAATATAAATATATCAGATTCTTCTCATTATGCCTGACTGGACTAAGAAATACATGATAGAGCATTTGAATGTGTGTGCCTTTTGCCACCACAGGCACAAAGGGCACACAATTGAAGAAAAAATCTCTGGCTCGCGACAAACGCCGCGATCTACTTGTGCGCACATCCACACAACACAAACATATGTATGTATGTTTGTAGATCTCGGGGTTTTTGAGAAGCTATGCAGGGAGAAGGAGATGCACACAAGTGCGCAAAGCAATAAGTGTGAGCGAGGGGCACTCTGCACACGCATATACACATATGTATGTATTTGGGCTGAAAAGATACATATATTACAAAACAGCATCAGCCGCAGCAACGTTGTGCGCTGAGCGGGATGCGGCTTCATACTGAACGTTCGGCTGTCGAGGCCGGCGTTCGGCTGCCACTCTCAGCAGTCTTACTTTGTCTGGGCACACTAAAATGGTCGCGGTCACCCATGGGGCTCAGTCGTTGACGATTTATCGGTATCCGATTATTTTAACATTTGACAAGTCTATGCATTGTATGGTTAGTGCTTATATACATATATGGGGTCGAAGATACTTTCGTCTGTTTGTTACATATATTTTCACAAACCTTTTATACGCTTTTTACCCATTTTCAACGGGTTCAGGGTTTTGGAAAGTAGTAATGTGTGATCCTTTTTTTTTTGTTGATATTAACAATGTTAACAATGATTAACAAACTAAATTAAAGCAGCACAGATTGCATATCCTCTCAAAAAAATTAATATGATCCACATCCGATTCCTTTTAAAACAGTTTCCTACATTATAATTCGACATAAGTAAATATTAAAAATATCTTGTGTTACAAATTATGAATAATTTCACAAACTCACCATAGGGAAGAAAATCACTTTATCATTAAACAAGTAAGAGGTTATATATTCCAACACCAAATAAAGCTCGCGCTACGCTCTCGCTTGCTTTAGCAGTAATAAAGTGTGAGGCGGCCACTAAAGTAGCCACCCCACAGTTTATAATTATAGTTATAGTATATAAGCATTGTATTAGTTATAAGAATGGTTAAGGCAAGATGCCGAAGTATTATAAGTATAGTTAAGGGCAAGGAGCCCCTCACAGCTTAAATTTGAATTTAACCACCGGCCGCCGCAGCAACCGTGCGCTGTCGATCGGTTACTCAACACCGTCTTCGAGAGCGCAACTTCAATTCGGTTCGGAGGCGAAGAGCGAAAGCTCCGAGGTGAAGTTGCGAAAGCTCGCGGCGAAGTTGAGCGGCCGAGGCAAGCGCATGGCTCACTTGCGAGCGTGCCGGCACTTTTGGAGTGACGATCGGAGTGAGTAAACGTGCATCGCGAGTGAAAACGCAGAGTGTATAGCAGAGCGCTAGGGCTCCTAAGTTAGGTTACAGAATAGGACAGTGTTTGATCAATAAGGGATAAATAATTGAATAAAAGTGCATACATTGTGATTAATGAAGGAAATTCGCTGATTCTTTTATTCTCCAATAACTCTATTTGTTCTAACATCGGGATTAGCCGATGTTCACCCTAACCTAGAGCAATAGCATGTGAGGCGGGACTATGGCCCTGGAGTGGGGAGTACGGGTTAGCTGTTAGGGAGTGTAGTTGGTACGAGGCCACGGCCCGATAGTGTAGTTGGTGCGAGGCCACGGCCCGATAGTGTAGTTGGTGCGAGGCCACGTCCCGAAGGAATAGTTGGTGCGAGGCCACAGCCCGATAGTGTAGGCGTGTAGAAGTAGAGCTAGGTATGGTTTGGTCAAAATACCCACTTCCCCTCCCCCTTAAACCCTCTTTCCCAGCGAATTTATAAATGTCTTGTGACTCGCTGGAATTGGTAAGACTGAGAGTCGTACCCCGGCCAGTAGCTTCTTTACAAAAGATAAATTAAACAAAACAAAAAGTTCTCTTGGCAGGGTTCGACCTCGCAACTAACCGCACTACTTTCCGCCGCCTCTACCCAACAGCCACACCATTTATTAATTCCTAAATTCTTGAAAAAAAATGAATTAAAATAGCAGCACAGAAAACAATACAATCGCAATTGCAATGCTGTTGATAGCATTTAAAGCAGACGCGCATGAATGTGTGTGTGTACATGTATACAGAAATTCTTGGAATTTGCGCTAGCTGCTGCTAACACGTGCGCACATAACTTTTGTGTTTGTTAAGCGATCTTAATGAAATTTTCGTTAGTACATCTTATTGTACTATAAATATTCGTGTATTCTTACAGTGACAATTGCATTTAAATGGTGGCTTATATTGGCGGGCAGCACAAATTGGTTTATTTACTTGATCTATAGCTATGAGGTAGTAGTGGCGAGGTGATTATAGCTATAAAATAAAAGATACTTGATATATATATACTATTCTAGAAGCTACATGTCATATTTGGTGACTCTAGCTCTTATTATTTACCAAAATTGCTCAAAAAACAGTATTTCGATATCGATTTTTATCGATTACTTGGAAAAGGGGCAAGTTATCGAATATCGGAAACAAACTCGATCTGCGCGGGCACTAGGAGGACCTACAGCTAGGACCTTCAAGTCTCTAGCTTGTATAGGTTCTGAGATCCTGGCGTTCATATATACGGACAGACGGACAGACAGCCGGACAGACGGACATGGCTAGATCGACTCGGCTATTGATGCTGATCAAGAATATATATACTTTATGGGGTCGGAGATGCTTCCTTCTGCCTTTTACATACATTTGCACAAATACATTATGCCCTTTTTACCCTTTTTCAAAACCAAATCTAATTGAAGTGACTATTCATTGACATTTTATAATAAACAATTAATAAGCAATATACAAGATTGGCAGGCTATGCTAACTTTTGCTGTTCAATAGACAGCAACGTTAACCGCTTCTGGTTTGGTCTCGTTCTAATTTCTTTTTTACCCATTTTATTAGCGACCAGATTACGTTTAAAAGTTACCACTTAATGTAGTTCTACTTTAGCTAGTAAAACAAAAATAGTAATGAAAATGTGTTTAACACTGATATTCGTTCGACACCATGGAAGTACTTATATGATGCAGCTTTCTCGCAGATCCAGCTGTTGCAACATTTTAAAACACAACTCAACTTGATAGTAGACAATAAAGCACATTTGCAAGCTGTCAGTGGCCGCTCTGTTGTTTTGTTCTAAAATATGAGCCCCAAGCGACTACGTCTACGGTGTTCAAATTGAAAGTGTGGTAGAGTAGTCCGCTAGGGTCTGAGTTTCCCTGGTATCAAAATGGGCATAGTACTCAGAGTGCTACACTTTTCTTGTTTATACCCCTGTTTCCCTAAAGAACTGGTGTGAATTTTCATCACACCCAAGTATGAAGGCTCAGATATCGTTCGATAGTGTGTCATTATATTCATAGGAGAGATTCGAGGATAATTTTGCTGTAATGAGTGTAGAAAATAAGATTAAGCCGATATTTAATCGCAATACAGGTCTTAGCATTCCTGCATCCTGTGGGCATAGGAGCCAATTCACATCTACTGTTCCCAGCTTCCACTTATGAACAATGCCCTTCCAGAGATAACCGATTTCCCTTATACCAGTCCCCAGAGTCACAGTCTTGGTTGTGGCTATATGGAATATCCTGTTTCAATTATCCCATCAATTATTTTATTAGCCTTATTAATTTTTTTTTTTCTAATTTATATTTTACAGCATCGGGAGATTTTGGAGCGTTTGGAGGAAGCAGAAACCGCTAATAACCATCTACTCAAACGACTTGATAAACTTAAAAATGCAAAAAGCGCAATATTAAAGGAATTATAATCAACGATGATGACACGGAATAACAATATTTTAACAGCATCACGCACAGGCAAAAAATCAATCGAAGATAATTGCATAGGAAATATAATTTAAAATAGTCAACTAGTTAGGCCCTATAGAAAATATTTAAATTTTAAAATATTTAACCTAATCTTTTGTGTACTTGCACTACTTTATGTAAATCTTTAAAAATTGGTATATGTATTTAAATTATGTTTTCTTGGACTTATAGTCCAGTGCGTTGCTATGTGTCGTGTTCTAGGTATCTAGCTATTCCTTTTATCCCAATAACGAATACAATGATTTAACGGCTGTTACCGGAGAATGAATGTGTTATTTGTAAGAGCTATTGCTCTAAGTGGAAACTACAAACTGAAACTTACGTTAAATAAGAAATAAGCTACAGCCGGCATAGCAAGCTAATATAAGCGATAACCTGATCTTGCGTTTCCGCAATGCATCGTCGGCAGCATAAGCCACAACACTGACCATGCGCCTCGTGCAGAATATCATGCTATCGCTGCGGCCCGTTTCTACCAGGGTGCTGACTGAATATATATTATGTGTCGGCGCCTTGATTACTGTCAAGAGGTTACTTTTTAAATTTTTCAGAATTCATTTTTGAAGTTGGCACAAATTACTCAATTTCCGTACCACATGCAGTTGTAACATTTTCCGTTGGACTTCGGTGATGATGGGTAATTTCTTCTATATATATAATATATAACACATCGAAAATGTGGCCGTTTCTTATGTTTTATTATTATATTGAGAGCGATGGGCGATGGAGCGTATAATTCCATTGACGCGTGTTGGCATTTTAACGGCCTAGACAAAGCGCACGCGGACAAAGTTGTATCGGAGAATGCTCGTCTTTAAAGGTACTTCATTTTACTATTTTCCTTACTATGCTTTGAGCACCTATGTGGCATATATAAATTATGAACGGCAATCTCCTGAGATTCCTGCTTGTTGTTGCTGCGGTATACGTTGACTAGCCACTAGTGGGGGTAAGAATTGTAGTGTCGGCCTTAAGTTCGACAATCCAAGCATTATATTTACGGCAGCGCCGGAGAAGTACATTTATTGAGACGTGTTGATAACTACGTTCAGTTCAAGTACTTAGTCCCATTCACCATACTCGTGCGCGTAACCGTGATTAAATGTGTGCCCTCTACCGTTATTTCTGGGCCATCAGCCGAACTAATCGTCACTGGTATCATTGACAATCATTCCGCCCTCGTCCACTAGGTAGGTAGATAGGTTTAAGATGAATGGGTTGCGAGTGGCAAAGCGCTGAGCCCCTTAAATGTAAGTTAACATAAGTAAACAATAAGTAACTAAATTGGGCACTGGTCACTATAATGCAAGGTATTAGTACCAACCAGGCTGCCTTTGGCCACTAACTCTGTGGCCGCGATCATCCCGGAGGCGTAATATGTGACTTGTACAAGGCGCAAGCTTAGCATTCTGCTGGATGGCATCCAGTGTTGCGACATAGAGTTGGGCTATTAAGTAATATTCATATATTTGTGGAATTCGTCTTTAACATATTACATTCGGTGCAGCCGAGAATAATAATAAAGTTAACTCAATAAAATAACCAGCGTGTTAAAAATTTGACGAGTCAAGCTGACTGCTATTAATCAATTACTTACATACATTAATCAATCAACCAAATACTCGCCAAGAGGTTTGGCGATAACTGGGGCCCAACTTGAAAAACCCACTGTAAAACGCTTGCGAATATTGTGCGTAAAACAAAAAAAATCGGGAATAACGTCGCGCAGCAGCAAGTTCAAAAACTTCCTTGAAAAGACGATATCATTAAGGCAGCAGGACATGTAAATAAAAATCTTAACTAATATTCTTTACAAATCCCGTCAAAAAAAAAAATGAATAAAAATAATGATAAAAGAAAAAAGTAATAAATAATAGAATAATTTTGTGACGCTGTCAACAATTCGAATTGATAATATTGTGCGTGTACTGGTTCAATATTCTAAACTAATCCTTGATAAAAAGAAAATAGTTCGGCTGCGTTTAAAAATAAACCGCCAAGAAGCGGATAGAATTACAATTGCCCATCTCCTCCATCTCCACCCACTCAGGAGGGCATCGGTACATCGTTACAGTTTTGCATATAACATGCATCAAATTCCAGAATAAGCATTTTAAGAGGATGTGTGGTTGCAACATTACTGACGCTTGAAGCAGCTACAACAGCATATTCTCAGACTCATATTGAGAAACACTTCAAATTAATACTGAAAACATAAGCTAAGCATAAGATTGGAGAATAAATGTAAAATCAGTCTTGGTACAAGAATCAAACCTACCAGTTCGTTCTTTTATTTACATCAAACATACAAAAATACAATGTAAAACCTCATCAAGCAGCCCCTCTAACCAGGACATCATCCGATATCTCCCTTGACCAGGGAGCTTAACTGGCGCAGCCTGATTCGGACCAATCATGATAGCAACTACTATCTTCATAATCATGTGGTGAAATAACAGATATGTAATTAAATAATATAAGTACAAAAAAAAAAAACAAAAACAAAAAATGAAATGGTAGTGTTACAACTAAAGAAAGAAGTGCATATAAAAGATGCAGAAAATAATGAAACTAAAAGAATAAATACAAAACAATTAATGCGACAGGTAGCGGGCCACGTCATATCGTGGAACTTAGTTGCGGTGGTTCGATTCTGACTTATGTGCAACACGTTGGTAGGGATGAAACGAACGTTTGTGCTCATTCAATTCAACAAATCCGTTGCAATGCAAGTTTCGAACGAATCAGTGCGGCTGGGCGAACACGCCAGATGTTGGGCTCGAACTCTAGCAATACGGTGGCGGGAACAAACACAACGAAATACGTCACAATGCAAAAAAAAAGTCGAACCCAACGACACAAATAAAGGCATATACTAATAATTAAGGGCTGCATCGAACCGCATTGTAAAGCTGGTTGGACGCATACCAATCTCGATTGGATTGAACAGGTCACTGAAACATGCTGCACTTCGCAACGGTCGACAGTAAATAAACAAGTCATGCCCTTCGCGGTTAAGAAAGAACCATTGCAGAAAGTCAATATTAACAATGTTGATAATGTGATCTCTCATTTGACCACAGACTAAAGAGGAAGTGCATTAAGCAAATGCCATTAACAAATAAATAAAAAAATTATTATTTATTATTTACATATATATAAAAAAAAATTTTTGTATAACTAAACTACCAATTCACTGTTCACTAACAAGACGTTAAGTTAAGATTATAAAAAGAAAAAAAAAACAAAAGTATCTCTTATTACACAATATTGTGAGACACAAAATACACATATATTTTTTCTAATTTGTATTTTACAGCATCGGGAGATTTTGGAGCGTTTGGAGGAAGCAGAAACCGCTAATAACCATCTACTCAAACGACTTGATAAACTTAAAAATGCAAAAAGCGCAATATTAAAGGAATTATAATCAACGACGATGACACGGAATAACAATATTTCAACAGCATCACGCACAGGCAAAAAATCAATCGAAGATAATTGCATGGGAAATATAATTTAAAATAGTCAACTAGTTAGGCCATATAGCAAATATTTAACCTAATCTATTATGTACTTGCACTACTTTATGTAAATCTTTAAAAATTGGTATATGTATTTAAATTATGTTTTCGTGGTCTTATTGTCCAGCGGTGCGTTGCTATGTGTCGTGTTCCAGGTATCTAGCTATTCCTTTTATCCCAATACGAATACAATGATATAACGGCTGTTACCGGAGAATGAGTATATGTTATTTGTAAGAGCTATTGCTCTAAGTGGAAACTACAAACTGAAACTTACGTTAAATAAGAAATAAGCTACAGCCGGAATAGCAAGCTAATATAAGCGAAACCCTGATCTTGCGTTTCCGCAAAGCATCGTCGGCAGCATAAGTTTTGTTTGCATTAAGAACTAATAAATGGTGTGGCTGTTGGGTAGCGGCGGCGGGAGCTCCCGAATTGAACCTCTTGTTTTATACGGGTTTCATTTCAATAATGTCGATAATAAATTATATGTTCAAAATATATTACTCTAATCAAATGAGGATTTGGAACTCCTCATACAAAATAAAGTTGATGCAGTAGATAAATTTTTAAACGAGTGTTTAAATATAGTTAATATAGAATTTCCAAAACTGAAAAGTGATATTTATTTATATTATAATACGATTTTTGGAAAACTTGAAGAGAGTAATATAAGTTTTGAGAAAATCTTTCAAGATTAAAAAAAATTACTTGTATACGTTTTTTAATAGTGAAAATAATGAATTGAGAGAATATATTATAAATGAACATGTTAAATTAATACGTTTTCGATTACGTGTATCAATAGTGAAAACATTGCATTGAGAGAGTATATTAACAAGGAAAATGCCAAAATTAGGGAGTCAATTGCTTTTTTGAAAGGTTGACTTAAGACAATAGAATTATTATAAATATAATAATTATTCAGTGGTTTAGATATTCACAACATGTCAGTAGACAAGTGTAATCACTTTTCAAGTGAAAAATACAATACTGAGAATTTTAAGAGAAATGGAGCTAAATTCTTGGGGCAAACGTCTTAAAAACGTTGGGAACCCGATTTAAGATAAAGACGCAGCTAATTAACTGTAGCATATCC
>NW_026996548.1:0-4077 GCF_035044405.1 Drosophila montana
AGACACACACTCAGTCACACGCACAGACAAAGCGGACGATAAGTTCAGCGATCTCGGGGACGCGGTAGCATAAATAAGGAGGACCCAAAAAGGAGACCTGCTCCTACAACTTAAAATTTCTGGAGAAAAAACGACAGTATTTAGGAGCCTGGTGGGCGAAATGCTAGGCGATAATGCAGAGGTCCGTACGCTGTCCCATCGCGTAAACATAGAGTGCAAGGATCTGGAGGGGATTACAACTCGTGAGGACATTTGCGAGGCGCTGAGAGGTCAGATGCAACTATTGGACGTATCGCCAGAAAATATTAAGCTGCGAAAAGCGTACGGCCACACCCAAACGGCCACTATAAGGTTACCAGCGGAAAGCGCGAAAAAAACCCTATCAGTAGGTACACTGAAAGTAGGGTGGGTCAGCTCAAGGCTCCGCGAGCGACTAAACATCACCAGATGTTTTAGATGCCTGGAGTTTGGACACCTCGCGAAACAGTGGAAGTGCGAACAGGACAGATCAAATCTGTGCCGGCGATGCGGAGGAAAAGATCACTTGGCTAGGGACTGTTAACAGGAGCCACAGTGCATGTTCTGCAAAGAAAAGGACACCGACTCCAAACACATTGCGGATAGTGCGAGATCCCCAGTGTTCAGGAGCGCACTTGCCAAAAGAAAATGAAGGTCACACAGCTGAACCTCAACCACTGCGAAGCAGCCCAGGCCCTGTTGATGCAAGCAGTCAGGGAGAGGCAGACCGATGTCGCAATAATCTGCGAGCCATATAAGCCCATCGCTGGTAGTGGCTGGGTGGCAACCAAATGCGGCAAAGCGGCCATTTGGTCCCTTAAAAAAAGATCTGCCAACGACGGATTCGTGAGAGCAAAAATCAACGGAATTACCATCTACATTTGTTACGCCCCACCAAGCTGGGGACTGCGGCGGTTTCAGAACATGCTGGAGGAGATATCCGATGACGCGCACAACAGAGCTCCACTTGTCATAGTGGGGAAGCAAAGAAACCAACGCGAGAGGGACCATTCTGCTAGAACAGTTCGCAGCGATCGATGTGGGCCTTGCAAATGACGGGCAGAAACTGACATACTGCAAGGCCGGCAGATGTTCTATCATAGACCTTACCCTGCTCAGCATCTCTCTACATAGGCGGACTACTTGGAAAGTAAACGAGGAATTCACACTTAGCGATCATCAAGCGGTACACTTCGAGATCCACGGGAGAACAACAGGCCCTAAATGGAAGGACAGTCAGCTAGATGAGGAAACCTTTAAGGACTCTATACGCCATGCTCAGTGCACATGGACCACGGGGGCAGCACAGATCAAATCCGCCTGCTTCCAACAAATATGTGAGGAGGCCGATATTAACCCATGGGGTACGGCTTACAAGCTCGTTACAAAAAAGATCCGGAGCCAAGGAACAGTGTGTGTCACCTGCCCCACTGCACTCGCCACCATAGTCGAGGCACTCTTCCCTAGACACCCACAACTAGAGACGGTCAATTGCTCTCGTAGCACGGAGCTAGTGCAGCAGGTGTCGGCAGAAGAAGTTTTGGTGGCAAGCAAAAATATAGGCAACAGGAACGTCTCAGGCCCAGATGGCGTGCAAAACAAGGTGCTGAAGCTAGCCGTGGCAACAAAACCGGAAAACTTCGCCGAGACATATACCAGATGGTTACAGGATGGAGTATTCCCCAAGCGATGGAAGAGACAAGGCAACCATCAGGATATAGGCCAATCTGCCTACTGGACACGGCAGGAAAGATCCTGGAGAGGATCGAATATGACCGACTATTATCAACAGGGATCAACAGGCTTAGCTTTCGACCACACGTAGATTACATTAGTCAGAAAGCAGCCAAAATGCAAGCGACCCTGTCGAGGATGCTACCTAACTTAGGGGGGCCCAGGGCAGGTAGACGTCGGCTGCAGCAAAGAGTGGCTGCGACGTCGCGTGAAAAGGGAGTGAAGAGCTGCCAAGAATGCTAAGAGGCCCGATCGAGAAGATGGGCTAAGTCCTAAACGACTTAACGGCGCTGTTCAACGGACAACGCCACATTAACGGGCTGATGCGAGAGGAACTCGTGTGAGTAGACAGCCTGCAGAAGGTGGCGCTAAAGCTCTGTGCGCCGGAAACGAAGTGCCACGAGGCGCAAACGACGCCGTTATTAGCCAGACGTGCGGAGCCGAACGTGCTAAAGACGCGCCCAACAAAGCTCGGGGCCAAAAATAGGCAAGCACGCCCAAACGGCCGAGGGATGGCATGCCAGAGCAGCGAAAAACTCCCTCCAAGATTTCTTAACTCCAGGGTCAAAACCCAGCGAAGCAGGCGGTGCTCACGCAACAAAAGACAGCCCCTGCAAACTCCATTACAGTCCACGGAGTGGGTGACTGCGCATATGCCGATATGCTCAGGCTCGTGAAGAGCGACCCGGCCCTCAAGCACCTAAGTGGCGATGTGCAAGGCATTCGCAAGACCGCGAAGGGCGATCTTCTTCTGCGCCTCAATAGGAAGCCGGAGCACTCCGCAGATGAGCTGCAAGAAGCTGTGGGAAAGGCCTTGGGTGACCGGGCGGTAGTAAGAACGTTGACCGTAACGTCCCAGGATGAGATCAAGGACCTGGACGAGCTGGCGACTAAGGAGGAAGTGCTCGAAGCAATTAAAAGTGCCTTACAAGACGACTCCTTGTCGATTGAAGCGATTAAATCGCTGCGACCAGCATTTGGCGGCATAAAATTCCAGGGTTTCGGGCACACTGCAGCGAACTGCACCAGCGGAGACGATATGAAAGGCGCATGCTTCAGATGCGGGGATACAGGCCACGAAGCAAGGAGCTGCTCCAAGCCACCAAAATGTAGCTTTTGCACACGGAAAGGAGAAAAATTAACGGACCACGCTACAGGAAGCGAGGCCATCGACATCGCTGACAAAAACAAAGTCCTATACTGGGTTACGCATACAATACGGCAGCCTGAGGATATACAGCTGCTACCTGGCTACCAGCTCTGCGAATTTACAGCTGCATTAGATGCATTAGTAGACGGAGCAAGGGGGCGGAAGGTCATTATTGCTGGTGACTTCAACGCCTGTGCAGTGGAATGGGGCAGCCAAGCAACTAACGCAAGAGGTCTTGCCCTGTTTGAAAGCTTCGCAGCCCAGGACATAGCCCTGCTAAACTTCGGCTCGGAAAATACCTTTAGTCGAGGTGGTATCGGATCCATAATCGATCTCACCTTCGCAAGCTCGTCACTTTTCGGCGCAACAAAATGGCAACTAAGCGACGTATACACCAATAATATGCACGATTGGTGAAGGAACTGCAGCCAGCACGAGAAGCCTAAGTCGGAAAGCTTACCGCCTGGATTCTTTCGACCCGGTGGCCTTTTCGAATGCAGTCCATTCGCTTGTCACTGCCGGCAACGAAGAGAGAAGAGCCTTCCAAATGGCATGCCAGTTATCGCGTGCCTGTGACGAGAGCATGCAAACCCGACCCACGTACTGGTGGAACGAAAATATTGCCGAAGCACGGCGGAGCTGCATCCAAGCCAGGAGGAGATACCAGCGAGCCCGAGGTAGACCCATTTATGCCGAACAGCTAAGGTATCAGAGTGCCAGAAAAATGCTAAAGAAGTCCATAAGAGATAGCAAACGAGAATGTTTCCTGGAACTATGCGACTCAGCCGAATACGATCCTTGGGGCGAGGCGAACAAAACTGTCGTTAAAAGACTCTACGCCGGCAAACAAGCGCAGCCTTCTGACCCAAGTGAGCTGAAGTTGATTGTGGAAACGCTATTCCCAATCAGACCTGACGTATTACATACGCAAGCCAGCCCATCGAGCCACGTAGCAGCCATGCCGTCTCTCATCGACGAAGTCTCAGTCGAAGAGATGCTGACGATCGCCAGATCCGGATGGAATCCCCAACCGAGCGCTGAAACTAGCCATGTCCTCGCAGCCCGCGCAGTTCGTGCAGCTTTTTAACATGTGCCTAATGGAGAGAACTTTCCCCACAATATGGAAACTCCAAACGCTAGTTTTATTACCGAAGCCTGTGGGTCAGCTTCGTAGA
>NW_026996549.1:0-743 GCF_035044405.1 Drosophila montana
GTGTAGTTATGCCTTCCTGTCTGTATATATGTCTCTCTCCCTCTCTCTTCCTGTGTGTTTGTATGTCTGCGAATCTGTGGGTCTGCGTGTCTGTCTGCCTGTTTTCCTACCTGTCTGTCTGTCTGCCGGTCGGTCTGCCTCTCTGTCTGCCTGTCTGTTTGCCTGTGTGTCTGCCTATCTGCCTCTGCTTTCTGGCCGTACGTCTGACTTTCTGTGAGTCAATTTGTCTGCTTTTCTGTCTATTAGTCTGCCTTTCTGTCTGTCTATCTGTGTGCCTGTCTGTCTGTTTGCCTGCCTCTCTGTGTACATGTCTGTCTGTCTGTATATCTGCCTGTCTTTCTCTGCCGGTGTGTCTGTCTGCGAGGGTGTGGTATTCCTGTCTATCTGTCTGCCTGACTGTCTGTGTATCTCCCTCTCTTCCTGTGTGTCTTCATGTCTGCGAGTCTGTGGATCTGTGTGTCTGTCTGCCTATCTTCCTATCTGTTTGTCTGCCTGATTTTCAGCATATCTGCCCGCCTGTCTGTCTCCCTCTCTGCCCGTGCGTCTGACTGTCCGCAAGTCTAATGGTCTACCTTTCCGTCTGTCTCTCTGTGTACCTATCTGTCTGTCTGTATGTATATCTGCCTGTCTCTCTCCCTCTCTGCCCGTGCGTCTGACTGTTTGCAAGTCTAGTGGTCTACCTTACTGTCTGTCTATCTGTGTGCCTGTCTGTCTGTCTGTATGTATAAGGCTGTCTGTGTCTC
>NW_026996550.1:0-605 GCF_035044405.1 Drosophila montana
CTCTCTCTCTCTCTCTCTCTCTCTCTCTCTCTCTGTCCGTGTGTCTGTATGTCTGCGATTCTGTGGGTGTTCGTGTCTGTCTGCCTATCTACCTATCTGTCTGTCGGTCTGCCTGTTTGTCTGCCTGCCTGTCTGCCTATCTGTCTCAGTCTCAGCCCGTGTGTCTTTCTGTCTGCGAGTCTATTTGCTTGCCTTTCTGTCTCTCTATCTGTGTGTTTGTCTATCTGTCTGCCCGTCTGCCTGTCTGTCTGTCTGTCTGTCTGTCTGCATATCTGCATAGCCTGTCTGTCTCTACCAGTCTGTCTCTCTGCGAGGGTGTAGTTATTCCTGATTATCTTTTTGCCTGACAGTCTGTGTATTTCCCTCTCTTCGTGTGTGTCTGTATGCCTGCGAGTCTGTGGATCTGTGTGTCTGTCTGCCTATCTTCCTGTCTGTCTGCCTGTCTGTCTGCCGGTCTGTTTTTCTTTTTTTTCAGCCTGTCTGTCTGCCTGTCAGTCTCACTCACTGTCCGTGCGTCTGACTGTCTGCGAGTCTAGTGGTCTACCTAGCTGTCTGTCTATCTGTGTGCCTGTCTGTTAGTCTGTATGTATATCTGCCTGTCTGCC
>NW_026996551.1:0-4045 GCF_035044405.1 Drosophila montana
ATGTGGTATGGTGGCAATATTGCAACATATTTCAAATGGTGGCAATATTTTAAAATGAGATACCAACGAGTGGGCTTTTTAATGGCGGGTTCTCCAAATATTAAAAAAAAGAAAACTTTTAAACCTCGACAGCCCTCGTACTTTGCTGCTCTTGTAAACAAAGTCGAGCAGCAACAAAAATTAATTAGGGCGCAGCAGAGGCAAATTAACGCCATTAAAAAAGAAGTGGCGAAGTTATCGCAGCAGAGGCGTGTACCTCAGCCGCAGATGCAACAGCCGCCGCAGATGCGACAGCCACCGCAGATGCGACAGGCGCCGCAGATGCAACAGGCGGCGCAGATGCAACAGCCGGCACAGGTGCCACAGCCGCCAATGCAACAGCAGGAGCCGCCTCTGCTGCCGCAGATGCCACAGCAGCAGGAGCCACCGCAGATGCCTCAGCCGCGGGTGCCGCAGATATGGGTGCCGCAGCACCCGCAGCCGTGGATACAGCCGCTGCAGCCGTGGATGGAGCCGCAGCAGCAGTTGATGCAGCCGCAGCAGCAGTTGATGCAGCCGCTGCAGCCATGGATGGAGCCGCAGCAGCAGTTGATGCAGCCGCAACAGCAGTTGATGCAGCCGCAGCAGCAGTTGATGCAGCCGCAACAGCAGTTGATGCAGCCGCAACAGCAGTTGATGCAGCCGCAACAGCAGTTGATGCAGCCGCAACAGCAGTTGATGCAGCCGCAACAGCCGTGGATACAGCAGCAGCAAAGTATGACGTATTATATATACGAAGAAAATGTTTAATTTGTTTACAATAAATAAAAAAAAAACCTTAAAAATAACTTTATTAATATTCAGAATTTCCTAACAAAAAATAATATAAAAGCTAGTTGGCGCCGAATGGGATTTGCGCCGTTTTCTTGGAAACAAAAGCGCCGTTATATTAGACCCTGCCAACCTATTAAAAGTCTAGCAATAAGTGAATAATTAAAATATCTGTCACTTGTTTTATACATGGCGATGAATAAATAGTTTGTAATTAGGCTCACAATAAAAATCTATAATTTGCTTCTATATTTATATATATATATAGATAATGACCCAAATTGTAGAATAGTTACTTTATATAAATATATATATATATATATTAATATATATATATATATATATAACAAAATATTCATCGTCATGTGTACTATTACTTATTTTCATAAGGTGGCATCTTTATGTTCCCATAGGTTAGCTTTCTACATAAGTTGGCAGCCCCTAACATAGCGGCACTTTTAATTCTGACGCCGAAATTTACCATTTGTAAACAAATATTCTTATTAATTAAATTTATTACTATTTATGTAGTTATATATATTTCCCTCGGTAACTCACTGATTTACATTAGTTCTGTTTAAAATAAAATTAACATAAGTCTATTTTTTATAGCATGGACTGACGACTCGACACGTTTTCCAGCGTTGCGGAAAAATTATTTCCATACGTTTAAGAAATTTTATGTGCCACTCGAATTTAACCATAAACTTTGACCACATATCAATTTTCTTGTTGGCAGCAATGGTAGCGGCCCTTGCATTAGGGCTAGCCGGCAATGCACGCAACACAAGTCGCGCCAAGTACGACGTTTATGGTCCACACATTACGGTCGTACGCCAAATATGCTCAGAACAGATGCGTTTCCAAGAAACTGGACAAAATACGACGCCTGTTGCTTCAATTTGGCATAAGTGTTGAGAATCCGATCTTTGTGCTCAATCAGGAAGCTTCGTGCGAATTTCTCAAAGAGTAGGTATACTTAATTACAAGTTCAAGATTTCAATTTAAAATAATATTATGAAACCCTAACCTACAGCCTGGAGCCGGCATCAAACTATAAATTGCTTATGAAGGCGACACAGCTGGATTTATGCGCGGCCAGCTTGACTCAGTGCCACGAGCAGCGCGAGCATATTAATTACGAGATGGAGCTGCTAAAAAAAAGTAAATCTTTATTTAAAAACACAATACCTATAAATAAATAATTACTTTGTCTGTGCAGAAAAAGGAAAAGTTGAAAAAACTGTGCCACGAAGAAGAGGAAAAGTTGGCATTAATTAAAAATAAAGAGGCAATTAAGGTATGACAGTTCAGTTGAGGCAGGAACAGTACAAAGAACCGAATGCGTGCCACTATAGAGCAGGTAGAGTCCGTCAAAAATGAGCTGAGCAAATTGCGCAAAACTTAGCGTACGTAAAAATGTTTTTAAACAATCCAAAACAAAAGTTAATCTTTTGTTGCTGTTAAAATTTCAGAAAGCCTGCAATGGGAAATGGAATTATGCTGAGCAACAAATCGAACAAAATGTCCGTGTATGGGGAGCACGCAATGCAAGTGTCCAATGCATTGAGCGTTAAGTACAGTGGCAGCAATGCGCACAGAATGCCACGTGGACCTATTGGCATGTACATAATTGTGCCAAATCCCAAGTATCCAGATCTGATCGAGAATCAACTGGCTCCATTGTCTGCGCTCGTATATTGTTAGCACCGACAAGGAGAACGTATCTCTGAGAGCTCTGCTGCAAGAATCTTATGCCGGTGGGAATATACCTACTATCATCACGAGTGCGTTTTCGAACCGGATTTACAACGTATCCAAGTACAAAGTGCAAAATACGAGCGTGCTGATGGACGAGATAAGTTGAGTTTTTTACGTGTTTAAGCCTTAAACGTTTGAGTAATCTTTATTTTTTATTAACAGATGCGATGATCCTGTCGTAATGGACTATCTAATTGTTACGATGCGCATTGAGACGGTCTTGGTTACCGATTCCAAAGATATAGCCGAATCGCTTACGTCGATCTCGGAAAATGTGCCGCCCAATTTAACGCGCATTTTGGTGCCCAATTTGGGGCTGGAGTATTCGCTATCGCCCAACTATGCCTTGAACTCCATGTGCCCTTTATTCAGGTCAATGTGGATGATCGCATTCGGCAGCTGAAGACAGAGCAGGAAAGTCTTCGAGAGCGTGCAGCAATCCTTCAACCGGTGTATGCCAAGGCTAAGCATAAGCTGGACAGTGACACAAAGGAGATAAGCACTAAAAGTAATATGATTAATGCACATCACACACAAAACACAGAGGCGTTGCAAAGAATTATGGATATAGAGCATTTCGAATATCGCGAATTACCCGATCTTTATGTGCTGGTAAGTCAGTCCGAAGCTGTTTCTCCTTAAATAATTTAATATTCTTTTTTTTTTCTTTTTTAGGAAACTCTCTTGACGACCAGTGGTGAGAAGATCGATAAAAAGAGGAGCCTAAGGTCTTGGAAAGTCAACTGCGTGAAATCAACGAACGTAAAGCTCAAGCTGACGAAGAAGCTCAAAGCGAACAAGTAATTCTCGACGTAATTAATAAGAAAGCGAAGTTGACACGGCGTCTTAGGAATTACCAAGTACAGCTCGTGATTTGAAGATTTGATTTTGAAGAGAGAATTCGTGATAATATAAATCGATATAAAGCAAAGATAAAACATTACGAATTGATGAATTTAAACAGCGAGGAAGTAGAAGACAAGCTGTCCTCATTGCTTGATAATCTTAAAACAGAAATTGAAAATTTGGAGAGTATCTTATATGTTGTCAAGAAGATACGCATTGCATACCATACTCGAGCACAACGATTTCAGCGATCGCGATATCATTTCTTTACCATGGTTCAGATTCAGTTCAAGGTAAAATTATTCAATTTAACAACTTAAAAATGAATACATTTATTACTTTATAAATTTTTTATGCAGCAAGCACTTGTGTGTCGCCAATTTGAAGGCAGTCTGGAGCCGAATCATTTTAGTACAAAAAAGGATTCATCTGGCTTTAATTTAGCTAAACTCTCATTACTGACAACCCAATTAGGTGTCACAGACACACACACATATATATAATCATAAATATTACTATTAAATTATTTTATCCTTAATAAATTTTCCAAAGACTAGCCCACATATGTATGATGACTGTTCCAAAATTGTTTGTTTTATTCATAAATGCATTGGCATATTATCGCAAA
>NW_026996552.1:0-1170 GCF_035044405.1 Drosophila montana
TTTTTAAAATTAATCTAGAACTTTATGAAATATGCCAAGAACTGTAATAAAAATATTTGTTGCTGGTATCCGATCGTATTGAAAACGATTTCCCAGATGTTTTTGGTTTTTTTCGTTTTTTATTATTTTGCCAAAAGACAGATAACACAGATTTTAGTTTATAGCTTACTTTTAAATCCCTACATAACAATATTTCATCAAATTTTTAAATTCATTCAAGCACCTAGGAAAATATGACAACAATTGTAATTAAAATATTTGTTGTTGGCATCCGATCGTATTGAACACGATTTCACAGATTTTTGATAAAAATTAATTTATTTCGTGTTTTACTTCTTTGCCAAACGACTGAAAACGCAGATTTTAGTTTAAAGCTCACTTTAACAGTCCTATATAAGAATATTTCATCAAATTTTTAAATCTAATCAAGCACCTAGGAAAATATACCAAGAACTGTAATTAAAATATTTGTTGTTGGTATCCGATCGTACTGAACACGATTTCCCAGATTTTTTAATAAATGATTTTAATTCGTGTTTTGTTCTTTTGCCGCACGACAGAAAACACAGATTTTAGTTTAAAGCTTACTTTTACAGCCCAACATGCGAATGTTTCATCAAATTTTTAAAATTAATCAAGCACCTAGGAAAATATGCTAAGAACTTTAAAAAAAATATTTGTTGTTGGCATCCGATCGTATTGAACACGATTTCCAAGATTTTTTTAAGAAATTATTTTAATTCTTGTTTTATTCTGTTGCCAACCGACAGAAAACACAGATTTTAGTTTAAAGCTTATTTTTACAGCCCAACATGCGAATATTCATCAAATTTTTAAAATTAATCAAGCACCTAGGAAAATATGCTAAGAACTTTAAAAAAAATATTTGTTGTTGGCATCCGATCTTATGGAACACGATTTCCAAGATTTTTTTAAAAATTGATTTTAATTCGTGGTTTATTCTTGTTCCAAAAGACAGAAAACACAGATTTTAGTTTAAAGCTTATTTTTACAGCCCAACATGACAATATTTCATCAAATTTTTAATATTAATCTAGAACTTTATGAAATATGCCAAGAACTGTAATAAAAGAATTTGTTGCTGGTATCCGATCGTACTGAACACGATTTCCCAGATTTTTTAAAAAATGATATTAATTCGTGTTTTGT
>NW_026996553.1:0-587 GCF_035044405.1 Drosophila montana
TTTTTTGCCGCACGATAGAAAACACAGATTTTAGTTTAAAGCTTACTTTTACAGCCCAACATGCGAATGTTTCATCAAATTTTTAAAATTAATCAAGCACCTAGGAAAATATGCTAAGAACTTTAAAAAAAAATATTTGTTGTTGGCATCCGATCTTATTGAACACGATTTCCCAGATTTTTTTAAAAAATGATTTTAATTCGTGGTTTATTCCTTTTCCGAAAGACAGAAAACACAGATTTTAGTTTAAAGCTTACTTTTACAGCTCAACATGACAATATTTCATCAAAAATTTTTAAAATTTATCTAGAACTTTATGAAATATGCCAAGAACTGTAATAAAAATATTTGTTGCTGGTATCCGATCGTATTGAAAACGATTTCCCAGATGTTTTTTAAGCACTACTTACTTTTACTTACTTTTAAAGCACTACATAAGAATATTTCATCAAATTTTTAAATTCAATCAAGCACCCAGGACAATATGCTAAGAACTGTAAATAAAATATTTGTTGCTGGTATCCGATCGTATTGAAAACGATTTCCCAGATGTTTTTTAAGCACTACTTACTTTTACTTACTTTTAA
>NW_026996554.1:0-861 GCF_035044405.1 Drosophila montana
ACCCGCATCTGGAAAAAAGTTGTGGAGGAGGAGACTCGCGCATCTCGGTGGATCGCTTTCGTCCCCGGCATATCCGGTAGACGTGCCCCCACGGATCATCTCTGTGGTCTCCAACAAAGCGTCGCCAGTTTTCCTCCTTCGTCTTCAGGATTAGCGTCTTGAACTCGCGAACGGCTGTCCGCAGATGAGCTGCAAGATACTGCGCAGATTCGTGGCCTCTGCGCCGCGCATCCTGGAGCCTCCGCCTCAGTCTCCTGACCTCCCGGCGTTTGGTACTCAGTTCGGCAGTCCACCATTTAACTTTTCCCTGGGCTCTCGACGGTCTGCGGCCTAACACTCTGTCGCACACAGACTGTACGGCAAGGCGTAGGGCAGACACCGCGGAATCCAACGGCAACATCCTAATATCCTCCTGGGAAAGGTGCTCCTCGATTTCCTCTACCAGCTCTGAGTCGAACAATCGCCAGTCAGCATTAGCGAGCTTCCAGGACGGCACAGGAGCATAGCTCTCAACTGCATTTGCTGGGGATGGCGTGATCACAACACTGATCATGTTGTGGTCGCTCAAATCCCACTCGTCCACACTCCAGTCATACGCGGCCCACGTAGACGCTGCTTCGTTGACGATTGTGACGTCGATATCGCTCTGTCCTCTTCGATTATCGAACGTGTACACCTCGCTGACTTGATTCAACACGTTGGCACGACTTCCGAGTATCCACTCATCAAGCTGTTCGCCTCGTCTGTAGTTCAGCTGGCCACGAAAGAATTCGTGACGTTTGCTGAACCACAAGGGAGACACAGCGTTTGCGTCCAGGCTAAAAATGACCGGAGTACTGCTAGCCAGTAGCAGTACGGCAT
>NW_026996555.1:0-4704 GCF_035044405.1 Drosophila montana
AGCTTATGAAAGAGTAGATTTAGCAAAAAAGAAAAGCGAAAGATAGACGCGATAAAAAACTAAATGACATAGAACTAGAAATAGGAAATTTAGTTCTACTAAAGAACGATACAGCGCATAAGTTAGAAAGTAAATATTTAGGCCCTTATAAAGTTATAAGCATAGAAGAAAGAAACAACATAAAAGTAGATATAGGAAAAATGAAACTCCAAGTAGTAAATAAGAACAGGTTAAAATAATTCAAAACTTAGCTTAGCTCGAGCATAGAACATATTAAATTTTAAGAACTGATCAGCCACAAAGTAACTATCAATATATAATTAAAAAAATATATATATAAAAAAAAAAGAAACTATCGTTACCAAAATTTTATTTTATAATACATTCTTTGTCGAATCGGGAAAAAGGATATATGGATATATATAAAAAACATATTATATAAATTTATAAATATATATTAATTTATTAATATATTTAATATATATTAATATAAAAATTTGAATATAACCAAAAAAAAAAAATTTATTTAAATTCAACTCACTCATCATTCATTAAGACCCCATTAAGTTTATCGATACAAAACTATATATATAAGTTAATTGAGCAACTACATTATATAACGTTATTCTTCTAAAAGGGGAGGAATAGTGTGTATATGCATTAAATAACACCCTGTATTTAAATACATAAGTATGCGACACTTTGGTGCATACAATAACAAACATAAAGCCAAAAGCGCAGAGCCGCTTGAGTTTATTGACTCAGGCTCATATTACGCAGCGCGGACCGCTAGTACTCTAGCTGGCCGTTTAGCTGACGGCGCATATCCCACGCTTTACTTATATACCAAGAGTACCATATACGTACTCACTAATGCATGCACATACCACACACTCTCTCTCTCTTAATTATGCTCTGCTGCGACAGAGCTTTATATATAATAATACCTATATCTTAGCTAGAGCAGATAGAGGAAGCGCTAGCCCAAGACCCAAAACTAGAAGGATTATTGCAAGGAAAGTCGTCACTTAAACTCCAGAAAGTTAACAACGATGACAATGTTAATCTATTCTGCGATGTTTCCACGTGATACGTGCGTCTGTATGTACCGAAAGCTCTGCGACAGCGAGTGTTTCCTTTCGTACAGAATCTTTCACACCCGAGTGGCATGGCAACTCTGCATCGAATTCGGCAGAAGTAAATAAACAAAGACATTGTTAGCTGGCTTACAATGATTGATCATTCCGCTTACAAATATCACTGCTGAAACAATTGCACAAGGTTTTTGGTCACAATGGATATCGCGTTTTGGGGCACCTAAAACCATAACCACGGATCAATTCACTCAATTCG
The DNA here is from genome assembly GCF_035044405.1 of Drosophila montana. NCBI lineage: Eukaryota > Metazoa > Arthropoda > Insecta > Diptera > Drosophilidae > Drosophila > Drosophila montana. The sequence goes on from NW_026996555.1 coordinate 1,354, forward strand.
AATCCTCTTTGTTAAAGGAAATAGCTCATCGAATCGGTAGCGAACCGATTCATACCACTGGCTATCATCCACAATCAAACGACCTTCTAGAGAGGTGGCACCGATCTTTAAAAACAGCCTTGATGTGCCACTCGGACACTCCGGGGACTCATCTTCTGCCAGTCGTGCTTCTTTGTCAGCCAAAAGATGTTTCTTCTCAAAGGATTGGATAAATGCATGCATGTCTTTATTCGTACAGACGTAGTCAAGCATCCGCTCGAGCCCCCCTATACGGGCCCTCATAAAGGCATTCAACGCCAGAGCGACAGAGTCGACAAGCTGGAGCTCAACTGCAAGAAAGTTGCAGTTTCGGTGGATCAACTTAAACCAGCATTTATGGCCAATGAGGACATCCAATGGGAGTCGCAGCAAAGCGCACCTCGGACCTTTCAAATTTGTGACGTAGTCACTAGCGAGGGAGTACTGTGGCAGCACTGTAATACGCCATTTGTTGTTGTAGCCTAACATAATGTAAGTTAAATATTAATTGATATCGAGGGAGTTGAGCCGATTGGTATCCCTGGCTTCACAAACTCTCATCCCTACAATGCTGGTGAAATAGACGAGATAGCTAGCGATAGCTCAAGCTTGATATACATATAATTTTGGAACAATAAAGAACATTAAAAAACTCTTTAGGAGTAATACAAATCTCTACTACGTCGATGTAGATAGCGCCATCTATGAGCCACGATCGGTGGTGCAAGTTAGGAAAAGTGCAAATGGAAAGAGTAGTTTTCATATTATGTCAAGTAATTGGAAATGGAGAATGTTCAGCTATCCCATGTTAATAGATTTCGTTTAGCTGAACCTTGCTACTAGGAACCTCTTGATATTCCGTTCGTCATTGGAGACAGTTGTGCTCCCGAAAAACAAAAATTTTTTCTTGGCACAAATGCGAAAACTTTAATTCGCGCCGTCGAAGACATTTTTTTTTTGGTCATATAAGTGCAAAGTTCCAGATCTCTCATAAGAGAGAATTCTCAGTTGAGAGTGATTGACCTGTTTTACTTGTGCTCCAAGACTTTATATATTTTTGTGCTTTAATCCTGCTTTTAAATTTAAATTTTGTATTTTTTGTGTTTTATTTAAAAAGCTTTAATTACTTGTGCAAAGTGCTACCTGTTGTGCAGCGTAAGTCTGTTAATTATTGCATTTATTGAACACGGCGTTAGTTCCGTGTTGTTGTTATTGTCTGATTTGATTCTTCTGCTTTGGTGCTCCCCTGTGCATACACTTGTTTGTGCGTGTGTTCGCTGCTGCATGTTTCTGGTTGTGCGCGCTTTCACAAACTTTTGCTGTTGCCTTTCGAACCAAACAATTTGTTTGTGTACAAATATTTTTTTAAGCGTTTGCCTGCTCCATTTTTGTGCACTGTTTTTCGTTTCGCTCTCGCAACTTCTGATTATCTTGTAACGCCGGTAGAAAATATGTCGTGCTGTAAGAAACCTTGCACGTTCAAGCAGGCTGATGATTCTGCACGGACGCAATTTGTTAATTGCTGGCTATGTGAGAATATGATGCATGCTAAATGTGCAGGTCTCACTGGACATGATTGCAATAAGATCGCTTCAATTGCTAAGAAGGGCTGCGGCGGCTTGCGTGGGTCGTGCCTGAATTGCATAGACAAGCAAATTGATTTCTCCAGAATGCATAATTCTGTGAGAAATCAATTCTTGAAACTTAATAATGTGGCTAAGCAGCTCTCGAGTAGCTTTGACTCGAGTTTTGAGTTGCTTACCAATTATAAATTCATGTCTCCACCCAATCGCCCTCTCCGTCTGTCCAGACACCTATGCCTCTGTAGTCCCTTCCTAACAACTTGGATTTATCTCCAATATTGTCCTTATCGCCTTCTCCTAGTGATCTTACTACCCCTGCTGTATCCCCTGCGAAACTGCTTCAGTCCCGTCAACTTCTGGCCGCAAAGGTAGACCTGCGCGAAATCTAGCCCAGATTGTTAAAAGCAATCATGTTGCCTCTTTGGCCCAACAAACTATTACCTTCAGAACCATCAGCTCCTACTCTGACTGTTGTTGCCCCTCGTAGGCAAGTTTTTGTGTCTCGACTTTCGGCTGACACCACTTGTGAGTCATTGGCAGTCTAAATTGCTAGCAAATCTTTTGCTAGCAAGTCAATAACTAAATTTAATTTCTCCACCCCTCGTGATATAGCATCTTTTAAAATTAATGTTTCAAATGATATGTTCCCAATCATATGTGATCCAAAATTTTGGCCTCCTCAGATGATTGTTCACGAGTTTTAGCAAAAAAAAGCGAAACCCTGTCACCCTTCCGGTCCCCTAGATACAAGGTACCGTTACTGCCCCAAAAACTAAATTCGCCTTCCGACCTAGTTTCCATTCATAATCAGAATGTCAGAGGCCTCATTCCTAAGCTTAGAAATCTTTCTATAGCTAGCACTTCCTTCGATTCGGATATCATTGCATTTTCAGAAACATGGTTAAATTTAACCATATCTGATTTTGAAGTTTTTTCGAACAATTTCATTGTGCATAGAAATGATCGGCTGACTCGAGGTGGTCGGGTATTAATAGCCGTTAAAGCCACTCTCCAGTCAGAACTTTTCTGTTTAAGTAAGGCTACTGACGCTGAGATTGTCTCAGTTGAGGTGTCTTTTCCTACGCAGAATATCTATATCACATGCTACTATGTTCCTCCTTCTTCTGATATTCAAGTTTATATGAAACCTATTACTTGTATTAAAGAAGTTTCTTCACACGTACGTGATAATGACCTATTTATGGTGTTAGGTGATTTCAATTTCGAACATCACTTGGTCATTATTCACTGCCGAAAATTATCTAGTACCCTCAGCACAGCATGACTTTATAGATTGCATTCTAGACCTTTCCTTGTTTCAAATAAATTCAATTTCTAATCGTTTGAATAGAACTCTCGATCTGGTATTTGTAAATGACTACCTCCTTGCTAATGTGTCCAGGTCCCCCTCTTTTTTTCTTGCTAACGATGTATATCATCCTACTTTAGAGGTTGCAATGTTCAATTGTAATCCTCTCTTTTTGCATTCATCTGCTACCTATAAGCCCCGCCGTTGCTTTCGCAAAGAAACTATTATTTGCTTAATCAACGTATTCATGCAACCGATTGGTCTTTTTTATATAACTCGGCTGACATGAATATTGCTATTAACTTTTACTCCAACTTAGATGATTGTATTCCTTATTCATTTCCCTCAATTGCTTCTCCAAAGCCACCCTGGCTCACTCCCAGACTATCAAACCTACAAAATATTAAGTCTAAATATTTTAAAAAGTTTAATAGTATTGAC
>NW_026996556.1:0-722 GCF_035044405.1 Drosophila montana
GGCCGACTCGACTCTGTGCCGGTCACGCTACTGGCGTCCATATTGCTCACGTCCATTTTGCTGGCGCCCTCCGTCGGATAGCTTACGCGGCTTCCCGGACCCGAACCGCTTAGCAGATTCGCAAACCGCACTGCTTAAACTAACTTTTCCACTGATTTGTACCGATTTGCACTGCTTTGAACTGTACACACACTGCTTATCAAGCAGTTAACTGTTTTTTTCTGCTTTCCGCACAAGCAGTTTTATTGCACTTTACTGCCATTGCCGCTATTGTTTTATTGCTTTGTTGTTCTTTAAATGAACACCTGCACCTTGGCTTATGTTCGCACACAGGATAAACTCCGCAACACGTCTGCTCGCGACGAACGTCTGGAACAAACTGGACAGACGGACACCCATTACCCATTTTTGATGGGTTCAGGGTATAAAAATAGTTTCTTCGGTAGGGTTCGAACTCGCTACAAGCTGCACTAATTACCGCCAACTCTCTGAACAGCCACACCAATAATTGAGTCGAACGAATTAAAATAGCAGCATAGAACAGAATACAATCACAATTGCAATGCTGTTGATAGAATTCAAGGCAGACGCGCATGAATGTGTGTGTGTACATGTATACAGAAATTCTTGGAATTTTCGCTAGCTGCCGCAAACACGTGGGCAGCCAAAACACATTTTCTTTTGTGTTTCATAACCGATCTTGATAAAATTTTCAGCAGAAG
>NW_026996557.1:0-1613 GCF_035044405.1 Drosophila montana
GACTGAGCCTCCGCCTCAGTCTCCTGACCTCCCGGCGTTTGGTACTCAGTTCGGCAGTCCACCATTTAACTTTTCCCTGGGCTCTCGACGGTCTGCGGCCTAACACTCTGTCGCACACAGACTGTACGGCAAGGCGTAGGGCAGACACCGCGGAATCCAACGGCAACATCCTAATGTCCTCCTGGGAAAGGTGCTCCTCGATTTCCTCTACCAGTTCTGAGCCGAACAATCGCCAGTCAGCATTAGTGAGCTTCCAGGACGGCACAGGAGCATAGCTCTCAACTGTATTTGCTGGGGATGGCGAGATCACAACAGTGATCATGTTGTGGTCGCTCAAATCCCACTCGTCCACACTCCATTCATACGCGGCCCACGTAGACGCTGCTTCGTTGGTGATTGTTACGTCAATATCGCTCTGCCCACGGCGATTATCAAACGTGTACACCTCGCTGACCTGGTTTAACACGCAGGCACGACTTCCGAGTATCCACTCATCAAGCTGTTCGCCTCGTCTGTAGTTCAGCTGGCGACGAAAGAATTCGTGACGTTTGATAAACCAAAAGGGAGACACAGCGTTTCCGTCCAGGCTAAAAATGACCGGAGTACTGCTAGCCAGTAGAAGTAAGGCATCTATGTAGCTCCAAATCCTCATCAAGTCAGCATGAGCATGGCAGTATATGGAGGTCAAGTAAACTGTGCCATGTTTACCCGTGACCCTCACATATACTCCAGCCTCGGTGGTCAGCGACTCCACTGGTAGGCAGATGGCATCTGGGTCGTCGATGATGACAACAGCGCTCCTTTTCCGTTCCTCGACAGTGTGGCTTCCGAATACGCGCATCCCGGCTGGGAAGCCCGTAATTCCTCCTTCCACATCGGCGTATGGCTCCTGCAGCAGCGCAAAGGTGTGGCCGTGGTCACGCATACGTACACCGATATCGACAGTTGGCCTAAATGAAGCTAAACATTAATGTTTAGCTTGCACCCTTGCCAACACTGCGCCATGTATCGGGCATGACCCCGAAAGCATATAATGCCTCGAGGGTAGCCCCTTAAAGCGACAGTTCCGGCAGTCCACCCGATTTGCTCACTTGGCTGCGATATGCCCCATCTGTCCACACTGCCGGCATACGTCCTGCTTGAGGCGGCACTAGGACACCTTGTGGTCGAAGCCGACACACCTATGGCAAGAATAGGTGCGGACGAGGGGCCGGCATCGATATGAAAACCACTTGATGTTGACCGGTGAGGTCTTCTCGAAAGTCGCCAGGACCCTCTCGTCAACTTCTAGCGTCAGATTTACACTGGCGCCATCAGTGACGGACCACGGCTTCGACTCTAGGTGGATGCGCTCCGGGCATTCTGCTTGAGAGGCTCTCAAGCAGAGCGTTCCGCACTGCCAGCGACATTGACAGCTCCTCCAGTCGCTGCATAGCTGTCGACACCGAGCGTGCAGTCTCCGGTTCCACACCCATCAAGGCAAGGCGGGTCATGTTGGCAGCCGCCGAGAGCTCCGCGATGATCGCCGCAGTCCCTTCGGCCACAATCCTCCATGCTGGGGCTCGCGCGGGCTGGGGGGCGGCAGGGGCAGTGGCAGCGGCTCCGCGGTTTTC
>NW_026996558.1:0-870 GCF_035044405.1 Drosophila montana
CTAGGTGGATGCGCTCCGGGCATTCTGCTTGAGAGGCTCTCAAGCAGAGCGTTCCGCACTGCCAGCGACATTGACAGCTCCTCCAGTCGCTGCATAGCTGTCGACACCGAGCGTGCAGTCTCCGGTTCCACACCCATCAAGGCAAGGCGGGTCATGTTGGCAGCCGCCGAGAGCTCCGCGATGATCGCCGCAGTCCCTTCGGCCACAATCCTCCATGCTGGGGCTCGCGCGGGCTGGGGGGCGGCAGGGGCAGTGGCAGCGGCGCCGCGGTTTTCTTCCTCAACGGCAGCGGCTCTTTTCGGAGCTGCTCTTGCGGCGGGCCTCGCGAACTCCTCTGCGCTTTCCAGCGCCTGCTTCTTCGCGTCGACGGGCACGCAAGGGGGACAACGTGGCGTGGCCCATCCCCTTCTTCGCCTTCTTCTTGCCACCGGCGTAGACGTTGGCAACCGACTCGGCACTCGACTCCGTGCCGGTCACGCTACTGGCATCCATTTCGCTGGCGCCCTCCGTCGGATATCTTACGCGACTTCCCGGACCCGAACCGCTTAGCAGATTCGCAAACCGCACTGCTCGACACGAATTGTCCGATGCTTTTTATTTCTGCACTGCTTTGTACTGCGTACTACACTGCTTAACAAGCAGTAAACCGTTGAACTGCTTTTCCCGCAAGCAGTTGTATGGTCTTTTACCGCAAATTGTACCGTTTTAGTTTTATTGCCTTGTTATTGTCAAAAAATGAACACCTGCACTTTTGATAATGTTCGCACACAGAAAAAACTCCGCAACACGTCTGCTCGCGACGAACATCTGGAACAAACTGGACGGACGGACAGACACCCGGACATGGCTGGATTGACTCGGCTATCGATG